>NW_027422227.1:145000-228861 GCF_037893015.1 Macrotis lagotis
GGTCTTTTGAATGTAAACTTGGAGATATGGATACAGGCTCAGAAAGGGACATATGTGAAGAATTAGAGGAGAATATGAATTGATCTCTAACCTAGAAAGACTTATTAGAAGACCTCAGAAATGATTCTAAAAATTAAATGGAAAAAATGTAAAATGAAATGCAAGAGAAAACTAACATCTTGCAATGAAAAAAGATGAAAGAAAACAAATCTCTTAAAAATACATTTGGAAATATTTCTGGTGGAGAGCCAAGATGGCATCATGAAGCTTCCATGCTCCTGGAACTTTTTCCTACCAAAGATAAATGATGCCTCTGCAATGAGATTAAAGCTACAAATGTCGACAAGTAAAAGGAAAGATCCAAAGAAGTTTTCAATGGTAGACATCCTGAGACTCTCCAGTGAAAGTCTGTCTCTTTGGAGGGGGGGGACGTAAAGCTAAGTGAAGCAAGAGAGCACAAAAGTCAGCAGGAGACTTTAAGCCACAGTGTCACCCAGGTCAAAACAGCATACAAAAAGTATAGGTACTGACAGGTAGATAGCAAGCCTGCAAGGAGAGTCCCAACTCTGAACAAAATCTGAACCCTAGGAACACATGACTGGGATGAGAACAAACCACCATGTAGGCAGAACCAAGATATAAAGGAGGAAATGAAACTGCGCAAAGGCAAGGCCTAGACTGTATAGGCAACATCTTGGAAAATGACAAGCCAGGGATCAGATTCCAACTCCAGTGTAAAAAGCTTTGGTCTATACTCCCTATATCCCAGGAACTGAACTCAAAGAATAAAAATGAATAAAAAAGCTAAAAGAGCTCTCACCAAAGAAAAGTACTTTTCAGATAAAGATGATGTCATGTTGGAAAGAAGAAATTGGTGAAAAATTACTCACAAGGGAAGTCTCAAAAGATTCGAAGAATTGGATTCAAATCCACAAAGCTCATGAAAATCTTATAAAATAATTTAAAAATCAAAGAAGAGAGGAAGAAGATAACTGGTAAAAAGAAAAGACAGTCATGAAGGAAAATAACAAAAAATTTACCAAAAGTATCAACTCCTTTAAAAGTATAAATAACTTACTGGCAAAGTAAACACAAAAGCAAATTTAAGAAAATAAAACCCTATACATTTGAAGTGAACAAATAGAAACTAATGAACCAATGAGACTACAAGATTTCATCAAACAAAATAAAAAGGATGAATAAAATTTAAGCTAAAAGTACCTTGTACGAAAAACAAGCAAGCTGGAAAATATATTCAGGAGTGATAATTTATGAATCATCATACTAGAAAGTCTAGATCCAAAAAAACCTGGGAAAACATCATGTAAGAAATTATCAGGAAACTGAATGAGGATAGAAAAGAATATTCTGGAGACTGCAGAGCTCTGTCCTCTGCCTCTGGAACAGGACTCTGGGGTTCTGAACACATTCAGATCCTGATCCCAGTCTAGGCCCCCCCCATAGAACAACAGGGCACCCCCACCTCAGCCCTGTGGCAGAGGAGGGAGATTATGGTCATTCACAGACCAGGAGGGAGGACAGAACCTCACACACTGAGACCCTTGTGGGAGTATCCCAAAAGCTCAGGAAGCACACCAAAAAACAGGCTTAGGCTGGGAAAATGAACAAACAAAGAAACAAGAGGAAGACCATTGAGAAATATTTTGCAAATGAGCCAAAGAAAGATCAAAATACTCAGTCTGAAGATGAGGAAGCACAAGCTCCTGCATCTAAGGACTCCAAGAAAAACAGAAATTGGGCTCAGGCTATGACAGAGCTCAAAAAAGACTTTGAAAATCAAATGAGGGAGTTGTAAGAAAAACTGGGAAAAGAAAGGAGAGAGATGCAGGAAAAACATGAAAATGAAGTCATCAGCTTAGTCAAGGAAATACAAAAAAATGCTGAAGAAAATAGCATGCTAAAAACCAGCTTAGGTCAAATGGATAAATCAGTTCAAAAAGTTATTGAGGAGAAGAATGCTTTAAAAAGCAAAATTGGCCAGATGGAAAAAGAGATAAGAAAACTCTCTGAGGAGAACAAATCCTTCAGACAAAGAGTAGAATTCAGGGAGATTGATGAATTTAACAGAAATCAGGAATCAATACTTCAAAACCAAAAAAAAGTGAAAAATTAGAAGAAAATGTGAAATATCTCATTGAAAAAACAACTGATATGGAAAACAGACTTAGGAAAGATAATTTAAAAATTATTGGAATGCCTGAAAGTCATGATCAGGAAAAGAGCCTTGACATCACTTTCAAAGAATTATTACAGGAAAATTGCCCTGATATTCTAGAAGCAGAGGGCAAAATAGAAATGGAGAGAATCCACTGATCCTCCCGAGAAAGAGATCCCAAGAAACCAACCGCTAGGAATATGAAAGCCAAGTTCCAGAACTCCCAAGTCAAAGAGAAAATATTACAAGCAGCCAGAAGGACACAGTTAAAATGTCGTGGAGCTGCTTTCAGGATCACACAGGACTTAGCAGCAACTACATTGAAAGCTCATAGGGCTTGGAATACAATATACCGGAAGGCAAAAGAGCTTAGAATGCAGCCAAGAATGAACTACCCAGCAAGGCTGAATGTCCTCTTCCAGGGAAAACAATGGACTTTCAATGAACCAGGGGAATTTCAAACGTTCCTTTTGGAATGGCCAGAGCTGAACAGAAGGTTTGATCTTCAGAAACAGGACTCAGGTGAAGCATGGAGATTGGAGGAGATGGGGGGGAAATATGAGGGACTTAATGAGGATGAACTGCATGTATAGAAAAATGATACTGATAATATTCATATGAACCATCTCAGTTCATAGAGCAGGTAGAGGGAGCTTTTATAGTTGAAGCACAGGAGAAAGCTGAATTCAAAGATAAAATATGTTGTAAAAATGGAGTCAATAGGAAAAAAAAGGGAAATGGAATGGGAGAAAGAAAAAAAAGAGAGGGGGAATAGTCCAAGATATTTCACACAATAAGATTTTTTTATTACAATGAGCTATTGCAATGATATGGAAAGGGGGAGGCAAGGGGGAATGAGGGAAACTTTGCTCTCATCAGAGATGGTTAGGAGAAGAAACAGCAAATATACTCAATGGGGTATAGGCATCTGGAGTAAGAAGGTGTGGGGGAGCAGTGGAAAGGGGTGGGGATGTGAATAAAGGAGGAGAGGATGGACCATAGGGGTACAGGGGTAAGCTATAACACATTTTCTGTTTTACTTCTTGTAAGGGGCTGGGATTGGATGCCCTAAACAGGACCATAGAGCCAGGTGGATTCTGGGCATGAGGGGTGGTATGGGGGCTCAGGGCTTGTTGGCCCCAGGACCAGGGATCTGTCTGCTGCGCCACTCAGCGACGCTACAGCAGAGTCAGAGTGAAAGGAGAGAGAAAATATAGTACATGGTAGTGGAAAAATAAGAAAGGAGGGAGTTGCGATCAGCAATGGCAATGTTAGAAAAATATGGAAGTAACTTTTGTGATGGACTTATCATAAAGAATGTGATCCACCCAAGACAGAGTTGATGGTGTTGGAACAAAGACTGAAGCACAATTTTTGTTATTATTATTTGGGGGAGGGTGCAGGGCAAGTGGGGCTGGATGGCCTGCCTGGGGCCACAAAGCAGGGTGATCTTTGGGTGTCTGGGCCAGATTCGGACCCAGGTGCTCCTGGCTCAATTGCCAATGCTCTGTCTGCCACCCAGCCACCCCGACTATTATTACTATTTTATTTATTTTGGGTCTTTTGAAATTTCTTTTTGATTTTTTCAGGGCAGTGGGGATCAGGTGGCTTGCATGTCACATGGCTGGGTGATTATTGGGTTTACGAGGCTGGATATGGACTCAGGTGCTTGTGGCTCCAGGACTGGTGCTTTGTCCATTGCGCCAACTGGCCATACCTACAATTATCACTATTATGTTTTTTATTTTAATTTTTTTCTCTCCCCTTTAATTTTTTCGCCCAAGAGAGTCTATCTATATTCATGGAGGGAGGGGTATTTTGTTTACTTGTAAACAAGAATATTTTATTAATGTAAAAAAATCATTTGTACAAAATGAGAATAAAAAAATAAATTTAAAAAAAGAAAGAAATATTCTTCTTTTTTGTCATAAATGGCACCTACACAAAAATTGACTGAGTACTAGGGCATAAAAATCTCATAACTGCAGTAAGGCAGAAATATTGACTGCATCCTTTTCAGACCATGAAAGTAAAAACACGAGCAATTAAGGGCCATGGAAAGATGGATCTAAAGCTAATTGGAAATTAAATAAACTAATTTACGCATGTCACAGAATTTGAATAGAATGTGCCCTGGTGGGCAGGTAGGTGGTGCAGTGGGCTACCAACCCTGAAGGCATGAGGACCTGACTTCAAATCTGGCCTCATGCCCTTAAATAATCACCTAGCTATGTGACTGCGGAAACTTGCCTTGCAAAAACAAAACAAAATAATATGCCTTTGCATCTTACACTGCTTCAATGAACTTTTTCAAAACTTTTCAATAGAATAGTCATTTCTCTGGTGCTTTAGAATTATTTCTCTATCTCTTTGCTAAGCATATAGTCCAATGACATCGTTTTAACTCAGGGCAAGAAAAGTCTGCGATAAACCAAAATATTCATAGTAACACATTTGTAGTAGAAAATAATTAGAAAAGAAGTGGTTGCCCCTTGACTTGTTAAATAAATTGTGGTCTCTTAGTGTAATGGAACATGATTATGTGTAATTAGAATTGATCACTAGATAGAAGCAAGAGAATATTTATATAAATGCAAAATGAAAGAGCAACCAGAAAAACAATATAAAGCATAACTGCAATAATGTAAATAGTAAGGATGATAAAACATCTTACAAAATAGTTATTTAACACTTTTCAATTGTTATCAAGTTAAAGAAAGTAAATTTGGACTTGCTTTTCTACATTCTAAAGAAAAGTTCCAGATTAGGATTCTTTTGAGTTGGAACTTTAGAGGCCATCTAATACAATCCCAATTAGAAATGAGAATCTTCTTTACCATTTTTCTGTCAGGTTGCCATCTATCATCTTATGGTCCTGTTCAATATTTTTGTGGGGTAGCAGCTAGCAATTATCTGCCTTTGCCTTTCCTCACCCTGTCCAGAATCCACAAGAGCCCTAGGAGACCTGAGATGATACATAGACCCTTCATTCTCTTCCTTTTTGCCAATTCCATTTTTCTCTCCTCCCATCCTTAAAGGACCCCAAACCTTTCTTTCCTTGCAGTAGAGAGAACCAGAATCCTCTTCCACTTTTACCCTCCATTCTGCCCCATCACCCACCTTCAACATGGTTGTCAGTGTGTGTGTGGCTGGGTGGGGTTGTTTTTCATGTTTTGTACATCCTCAAATAAAAATGTGAACCTTTTGTAAGGCTTACCTTTTCTCAGTGATACATGCATATAAACATTTAAATTCATTCATTCTTGTAACACTTCTAATGATGGGGCACTTTGGTAACTATGAATATGTTGTAATATCTTTTTGGGACTTATTTATACTTCTGCAAAATATTTGTTTTACTCCTGGTCATTGAAACTTTATATTGAATATTATTCTTTTGGATCTCAAAGGCTACATACCCTCTTTATTTGATAGACACTGCTGTGACAGTCCCAGAATAAAAAAAAACCCTACTGAAATCAAAAAAGAAATATCTGTTCGTGAGATTTTAAATTCTTTCCTGGCAAAAAACAAAGCAAAAAGTTGATGAATGTTGAATCTGAATCCAGATTTTTAGTGCAAGTGAACTTACCTTGAATTTTGACAGTTACTGTAAATTATTTTGACAAACTTACCCCTTTAAAACATGGTGTCTTGGTGCTAAACTTTTATTGAAAGAAGAAATGCTCATTAATGGAACTTCTTCCCCAGTGATTTCATTTTCCTTATTTTTACCATACTGTTTGCCTCTCTTTAGTAAATAGCTCATGAACTTGCCAAATTTTTCTAATTTCAATTTATGTACCATCATATTTTAGATGAAAATTCTAAAAAGCATGAAATCTCTAATCCCATCAAATATAGGGAAGTGGAACATTGCCTTCAGGCTCATTGCATAGCACAGCCATAATTCAAAGAGGCAGTCATATGCTATGTGCAAGGTGATTACTATTTCTCAAGAGTCACTTGTGGCACAGAACCTCAAGCAACTCAAGTCCTATGGTTGAACTCTTTTGTTAATTAGAAAATACCAAACCTACTCTAAATAATGGTGGTAGCAAAACATAAGTATAATTAGAAATTACATGGTCATTTTGAAAATGGAATAAAGATCAGAACTGTGTCAGTTTGGGGCAGCTAGGTGGTGCAGTGGATAGAGTACTGGCCCTGAGTCAGGAGTACCTGAGTTCAAATCCAGCCTCAGACACTTGATAATTACCTAGCTATGTGGCCCTGGGCAAGCCACTTAACTCCACTGCCTTTCAAAAGAAAAAAAAGGAATTGTGTCAGTTTAATATTCCTTATGTTTTGTGGCACAAAAGTTATTAAACTGAACTAGACATATAGACAAAGAAAATTAGATACTTTCCAAAAGTATCTGATTAATTTATCTTTATATATATATATATATATATATATATATATATATATATATATATATATAATATAATGGAATTATATTAGTAACATGAATTATAAAAAATTTGGGCAGCATGGTGGCAGAGTGGATAGCACTCACCTTGGAGTCAGGAAGAACGGAGTTTGAATCCAATCTCAGATACTTGTCCCTTACAATATACTATAAGCATGAGTAGAATTACCTGAATTTAATAATAAACAATGCAAAAGATTATCATGCAAAGTTGTTTTTGAAATAGGAATGTCAAAGATCTTCATATTTTAGATTAAAAAGTTCAAGTTATTAAGATAATTATTGAAAAAATAGTAGAAATGATAAAAGATTCTATGACTATTTTTACCGGAAATCAACTCTTATTTTTTAAAAAATAGAAGACTTTGATCGAAATTCACTTGGCAACAGTTCTTTCTCTAGATGTGGACAGCATTTTTCATCATGACTGCTTCAAGACTCTCTTCATTGCATAGCTAAGTCATTCACTGTTGTGCATTTGTACAATATTGCTATTACTATATATAATATTCTCCTGGTCCTTCTCACTTCACTATGCATCAGTTGATAGAAAGTTTTCCATTCAACTTATAGTCAAATGTACCCAGAATTGCTGTAACTTTTCTAGCAGGCCAGCGGCTAGTCACTTCTCAACTGTATGACATTTTATTGATTCAAGGGAAATGAGGGATGAGGAGGAAGAAGAGTAACGGCCTGCATCCTGAGACATATTTTCCGACCAATTCTGGAGAAGGGCTTTCATTCTCTGGATAAAGGGGAATATCTATTGTCTGCCATCAAGTCTTTCTCTGCCTGCAAAATGCTGTTTCTGTTTGAGACTTGTTAGATATATCTAGGGCACAATAACACACTCATGCTTCCATATTACCTAATTTCAAACTATTAGTCTTTATATGGTATGTTCATGTTCAATTTGTTGTAGTGTTGCTGAAAGAATTCCTGACTTGTGAACAGAGAATCTGTGTTTGAATTCTGACTCTGCCAGTTTCTAGAAATGTGATCTCATGGAAGTCACTTAAGCTTTCATACTTTGCCCAGGAATTCCCTTCACCTATAGGTTTAAAACCCAGAGTCAGGGAAGAGCATTGCAGGTGTAGCCACTTTGGATGGTGATGCTGCTGTCAAGGAGGAGCATGTTTTTTGGTGCAATGACATCTGGGCTAGTGACTTTCTTGTAGTGATTGTCTCCTATTTAAATGTGCAGCACTGTCATGCAGTTCAAGGTCAGTGTGCCTTTCTAGTCTGAGCACATGGCCTTCCCATTCTCCATAGTTTCCCAGATAGCCAGGTGACACATGAGATAATTATCCTTCATCATTTTCTCATTGTAGAAAAGAATAGAGAGAATTGGCAGGAACTTCTCCAAATCAGAGTATTTCCATTTTAACTGTATCCTCTTTTGTTCCATATATCTATCTCTTTCTCTGAATTAAAAAAAATTAAAAAGCCAAGATGAATTTTGTGGGTTTGCTACAAAATCAAAATCTTTGGAGCATATTGAAATGATGAGAATTGTATTTCAACAAATGTTCTGAGGTAAAGAGAGGAGACTACGTTCTCTCTTCTGAATGAATAGTTTCTACCTTTCAAACCCCTGTGTCTCTCAAATTTTACTTTCTTTTTCCTGTACCCTGATGTGGTGGACAGTGTGGTTTTGATTAGAGAAGGGAACAGTAGGACTCTCTCCATTAATAAAGCAGATGACTTTAGGTAGGGCCTAGTGAGATTCAGTGACTTGAATGTTGTCACAAAACACTTTGGCTTGGATAGAATCTGGGGAAAGTCTTTAGCTGCCCAAAGGGCTAGGATAAAAATGCATGAAAGATTTACTTGAAGAAGGGCCTTGTGAAATGGACTATTGGATGGCCAACTTTTTCAGGGTAATCTCTGAAGCCCTCTTGTAGTACTTTCAAAAAAGTCCCATTTTGATACATGGAAACTGTGTTCATTTATTTTCATATTGAACCAAAGGGGTAGATTTGTCGAATTTCTCCTCTGGGATCTTATTCCTTATTATTTGGTAGTCACATTTTAGATCTTTGACAAAGCCAGACAGTCTTGTTGTCCTCCTGCCCAGGAAGCCCTCCTTCTTTCTCTAGAGGCTGAAAAATGAAATAGAATGGAGGCTAAATGAGAATTCCTGAATTACGGCAAGAGGGGATAAAAGGGAGTGCAATGTACCCAGAATTGCAGTGATTTTCCTAGCAGGCCAGCTGCCTAGTCACGTCCCAACTGTATGACATTTTATTTGATTCAAGGGCAGTGAGGGATGAGGAGAAAGAAGCGTAATGGCCCGCTCCCTTAGACATATTTGCTGGTAGTTCTGGAGAAGGGCTTTCATTGTTTGGATAAAGGGGAATATCTCTTGTCTCCTAGTGAAACTTTCTCTGAACCAAAAGGTTGTTTCTGTTTGAGATTTCTTAGGTATGTCTAGGGCTCAATACCCCACTAATGGTTCCATATTACTTATTTCAAAGTATTAGTCTTCATATGGTATGTTCACGTTCAGTTTGTTGCAGGGCTGCTGAAAGAATTCCTGACTTGTGAACAGAGAATCTGTGTTTGAATTCTGACTCTGCTACTTTGTAGGAATGTGACCACAAGCAACTCACTTAAAATTTTCTGCTTTTCCCAGGGATTTCAAAATTCCCTTTGTCTATACAGTTAAACCCTGGAGTCAGGGGAGATCATTGGAGGTGTAGCCACACTGGCTGGTGATGCCATTGAGAAGGAGGATCAGTTTATGGGGCACAGTGACATCTGGGCTAATGTCTGTCTTCTAGTGAGTCTCCTTTATGTAGACCTGCATCAATATTGTGAGGTTCAAGGTCAGTGTGCCTTTCTTGTCTGAGCAGTTGGCCTTTGTCCCCCCTACAGTTTCCCAGATAGCCAGGTGACACATGATGTTATTATCCTTCATCAGTTTCTATTTGTAGAAATGAATAGTGAGAATTGGCAAGAACTTCTCCAAATCAGAGTACTTCCAATTTAAACTGTGTCCTCTCCTCTTCCCTATATAATCTATTTCTCAGAAAAATTCAATATCTTAATATAATTAGAAATTGAGGGACTTAAAATGATAATCCTCTATAGATGTGTCAGGTGGCGTAGTGAGATCTTTAAGATCACTTGCATCCTTCTGTACTTTGCCCTACAAAATACATGGAAGTACTGTAAAATAAAATGAACATAACAATAATAACTTTGACTATCATTTATCTAGCAATTTAAGGTTTTCACAACACTTCAGATATATTATTTGATCTTTATGTCCACCTGCCCAGCAACCCCTCATTCATTCTCTGAAGGCTGAAAATGAAATACCATGGAGGCTAAATGAAAAGACTTAAATCACAGAAAGAGTGGACAAAAGGGAGTCAAATGTACCCAGAATTTCTGTGACCTCCTTGAAGCCCAGCTGGCTAGTCATTTCCTGACTGTAAGACATATTATTTGATTCAAGGGTAGTGAGAGATGAGGAGGAAGAAGTGCAATGGCCTGCATCCCCGAGAAATATTTTCCGGTCAATTCTGGAGAAGGGCTTTCATTCTCTTGATAAAGAGGAATATCTCTTGTCTGCTAGTGAGACTTTCTGTGCCCCCAAAAGGCTGTTTCTGTTAGAGACTTGTTAGATATGTCTAGTGCAAAATAACCCACTCATGGTTCCATATTACCTAATTTCAAACTATTAGTCTTCATATGATATGTTTATGTTCAATTTGTTGTAGTGTTGCTGAAAGAATTCCTGACTTGTGAACGGAGAACCTGTGTTTGAATTCTGACTCTGCCACTTTCTAAAATGTGATCTCATGCAAGTCACTTAAGCTTTCATACTTTGCCCAGGAATTTAGAAATTCCCTTCACTTATAGTGTTAAAACCTAGAGTCAGGGGAGAGCATTGGAAGTGTAGCTGCTGTGGATGGTGATGACACCGTCATGGAGGATGATGTTTTTTCCGTGCAATGACATCTGGCCTAGTGACTTTCTTGTAGTGACTGTCAGGTATTTAGATCTGCAGCAGTGTCAGGCAGTTCAAGATCACTGTGCCTTTCTAGTCTGACCACATGGTCTTCCCATTCTCCATAGTTTCCCAGATAGTCAGTTGACACATGAGATTATTATCCTTCATCATTTTCTGATTGTAGAAAAGAATAGAGAGAGAATTGGCAGGAACTTCTCCAAATAAGAGTATTTCCAATTTAAATTATATCCTCTCCTCTTCTATATATATATATGTATATATATCTGTATTAAAAAATTAAAAACCCATGATGAATTTTGTGCGTTGGGTACAAAATCAAAATCTTTGGAGCATATTGAAATGATGACTAAATTGTATTTCAACAAATGTTCTGAGACAAATTGAAGAGACCATGTTCTCTCTTCTGAATGAATGGTTTCTACCTTTCAAACCCTTGTGTCTATCAAATCTTACTTTCTTTGTCCTGTACCCTGATGTGGTGGAGGGTGTGGTTTTGAGTGGAGAAGGGAATAGTAGAAGGACTCTGTCCATTGAGCAGATGAAATTGGGTAGGGCCTAGTGAGGTGGAGTGACATGAATTTGGCCCCACACCTCTTTGGAATTGAGAGAATATGGGGAAAGTCTTCAACTGTCCAGAGGGCTAGGATAAAACTGCATGGAAGTTTTGTTAGAGGGAGCACCTTACTAATCGGACAAAGGGATGCCCTACATTTTCAGGGGAGTCTCTGCAGCCATCTTGCTGTGCGTTCAAAAAGTCCCATTTTGATTCTTGAAAACTGTGCTCTTGGGATTCCATGTTGAACTGAAGGTGATGACATTGTAAAATTTCTCAGGAATCTTTTCAGAAAGTGCCCAAATTTGTCTTAGGTTTGCAGTTATAAAAACCCCAGAAAAGAGCTAGTTCATCCCCTTCATCTTATGAAGAAGTGATATGAACTATAGGGAAATTAAGTGTCTTGCCAGTGTTCCCATGGACAGTAAATAGCAAAATTTGGGTCTGAAGTCAAGCACTTTGCATTCAGACAGAATCCTTTCCCATTCAGTCTTTTGGAGCCTACTTGGTAGGGATATTGTAGAAAGTATTAGTTGTCAAGGTAACAGGGATTAGAAATGACAATCACCAGTCATCCAATTCTTCTGGAGTGCTATATGTAACTACGCCCAAAGGGCAACAAAAATGTGCATACCCTTTGACCCAGAAATGCACTATTGGGTCTATATCCTGAAGAGATGATGAAAAAGGGTAAAAATGTTATTATAGAAAAACTTATACAAAAACATTACTTATGCAAAAATAGCTGCCCTGTTTGTGGTGGCAAAGAATTGGAAATCAGGTAAATGTCCTTCAATTGGGGAATGGCTTAGAAAACTGTGGTATATGTATGTCATGGAACACTATTGTTTTATTAGAACCCAGGAGGGACTGGATTTCAGGGAAGCCTGGAGGGATTTACAGGAACTGATGCTGAGGGAGATGAGCAGAACCAGAAAAACACTGTATACCCTAACAGCAACATGGGAGTGATGATCAATCTTGAAGGAATTGCTCATTCCATCAGTGCAACAATAGGGAGCAATTTTGGGCTGTCTGCAAAGGAGAGTGCCATCTGTATCCAGGTAAGGAGTTGTGGAGTTTGAACAAAGTTCAAGGACTATTCCCTTTAATTTAGAAAAAACAAATAGCTCATTGTCTGATCTTGTTACCTCTTAGACTTCTAGTCTCTTCTCTAAGGATATGATTTCTCTCTCATTACACCCAATCTGGATCAAAGTACAACATGGAAACAAAGTAAAGACTGATAGATTGCTTTCTGTGGGGGGGGTGGAGGGAAGTAAGATTGGGGGAAAATTGTAAAACTCAAATAATATCTTCAATAAAAATTAATTTAAAAAATGACAATCACCCCTGAAGACCCTTTGGAATAGAATCAAGAAACCTCTTTTAAAGGACTGGTTTTACTGAGATCTAAGGCAACTCAAAGAGCCTCTAGTCAGTAAGACAAGTTCAAATCTACTCTTCTATACTTCCTAGCCATGTGACCCCGGGCAAGTCATTTTGCCACTAGCTGGTTCAGGATCCTCCTTTGTAACATGGGGATCATGATAGCACCTGCCTCCCTGAGTAATTGTTGTCAGGATAAAATGAGATAACAATTATAAAGATTTTAACATGGTGCCTGATTCACAGGAAGCCTTATGTAAACATTCACTCTCAGCTATTCTTACAAGGCCATCTTTGTGACACCAGAGCTTCACCCGAAAGTAGCATGGGATCCTTTTGAATAGACTTCTTGACATGGTCAGATTCCCCAGTTAGGTTACTCTCATCGAAATTTTCAGATTGTTCCCTTATACCAGGATGCCATCTGCAGGCAACAGGTCACCTGGATAAAAACAGGAAGGAGACAGGGAGAGAAAATGGAGACTGATCATAAACAAAGAGAGAAGGTGGGAAGGTGTGGTCCTAGTCTCCTCTAGGAGACTTCTTCCACAGAGGTTCCCTGCAGGACATTAGAGAAGCAAGTACCATGTAGATATCTAGGGAAAAATATAGCCCTGATCACCAAGAACAAAGTCGCTGCCAGATCTCAATGGGCTCTGATTATGCTGTTCCTGATGCGGCCCTAAATGGGACCCAGAAAACTATGCTGGTTATTCCACAGAGCATCAAGTTTGCATTAAATTTCATCATCGTAGGATCTCAGACTATTCCTTTACCAAAGGACTTACAACTTACCCAGAAGCTGACAAGGAAGAATATAATCTGCCCAGTTTCTTTCAATATGTCTTAGACTCCTTCTCATGCCATAAGATGGAGGAGAGAAACAACCTTGCCCATCAAACAATGAAACAGAAAAGGCATAAAAATGGAGAATGGAGACAGCAAAACTACAACTGAAGTGAACTGGCCTCTAGCTAGGGGGAGAATTTTGCATCAGGGCTTTAATACATGACTGAAAATACTGCTAGTGCCCCACTGAAACAATTGAACCTGGAACTTAAATTACAAGAACACAATTTTAATTATTAAACTTAATTTTAATAATTAAAATATAAAGCTGCTACAAGGGGGAATCATCACTCTTGTTGTTTTATCTCAAGTAAAGTGGTTCTCCACTCTGTCCCCTCTTTTTTTCTCTCCCCTGCCACTCTCCAACTGTGGCAAGCTCCCCAAGCAGTATCCTTGCAGTATCTCGCTTTCTCTCCTTGCTTCCTCAATTGAAATAGGGTACAAAAATTACTAGTGTTGGCTAGGGAGAATAGAAACTTGTCTAAAAAGCAGGTAGACTAGCAGGGGTATCAACAGCATGGATTCTCACCATATTTTATTTGGATGATATCTCCCACCACGATCTCCATCACAGACAATTGTATCAACTGGCCTTTGTGGATGGCAGCAAGCTTCTGTTCTTGCTCGATGAGACTCTGCAGACCTTGCTCCAATCATTGAAGGCCATCACCAGGGCCATGATGGTGAGTGAGAATAGGATAGCTGCCCCTTCAGTCCAGCCGGCCTCTAACTCATCCTTTCCAGAAGTTGTGGCTTGGCCACATTCTATTTCATAAGGAAAGGAAAAGTGGGGGACACAGAGATCACTTTAAAGGCCCTTGTGGGTATCTTAAGTAGAGCTAATGCTTTCACTAACCCTCTCTGGGACAGGTGATATGGGGTAGGATGGAGGAAGGTAGGCAGACTTCTGGGAAGAGGAACCACCACTGCTGAGAAAACCTAGTTTAGGTATCTACTCATCATCTGCACCTCCACAATGTTAACCTGAAAGGAGTCAGCGATGCCAGAGTTCCTACGCCTGTGCCTGTGCAAATGACAGGCAAGTCGCCTGTAAATAACCTCCTGAGTCTAAGAAGGTCAGAATACTTCTGCTCAACAGATTGAGCAACTTCCCATGATGCCAAGCACTTAGGCTTACACTTTAAGGAGCAGGGGCTTTGTGAGATTAGAATAGTCTATTTGTCACTGTGGTGGAAATGGACCTCATTAAGTACTGGACAAAATGTCCAAATGAAATCGGAATTAACTAGCCCTGTTCCTTGACTAATCATTCTGGGTAGACAGGAGAAAAAAATCTAAGTAGAGATAGTTTAACAATAAACCTATATTAATTGCCTACTGCTTGGATTGAACTAGTATCTTGTCCAGTTCTTAGACACTCACGCTCATTGCTGTCTTCAAGAGGCTGGTAGAAGGACAGGCCTAGAGAGATGACTGCTGCAACCTCCAGAATGATGAGTGTGGCATCTTGTAGAGCCTCCCATACTAACTTCCAAAAGGTCTTGGGTTTTTAACGGGGAATGAAGTATTTTCCAAAAACCCTCTTGCACCACTCCAGATCATTGGGGTTCCCAGACAAGCCTGAACAAAAGAAAGGGGGGAGGTCATGAAAGAAAAAAAAATAAAGATCTTAGAAGCAATTTAAGAGAAAAGGTTCCACCTTCCCCAAACAAACCTAACTACCCTCCTTCTTTGGCCTATAGGAAGATTCTTCAAAAGTTCAGATCATTTAAAGCCTATTCCACCCAGCCAAGGATTCCAAGAATAGTCAGGGTCTACTTTTCTTGACTCAGATAAAATCAACCTAAATTTAATAATGTCTTAAGGGTTTCATTAGCATTTTCCAAAGGTGCATATGCAAACTGAACATACCATGACACCATAGAAAACTGTTCTCAGAGTCAAAAATCTTGGGCTCCAGTCCTTGGCTCCTGTCCCATTCTGACCCTGGGACATTAAGCAAAATAATCACCTTCAGTACCCTTAGGGAACTCTTTTGGACCAGGTTGCTGGGTAAGTGCTGATCTGCATTGGTTGAAGGTAATTAATCAATGAAATCACAGTCTCCAAACTCTTCAATTACCATTTGACTGCTTCCCCTCTCATGTCCTGCCTTACAACTCTTATAGGGACACTAAATAGTCACAAGGAGCAAGGAGTATGTGAAGTACAATATCAATGTTTGTGAAATTCATGTATAGAAAGGGGTCCCTGACATCCTTCTGGGCCCTGAGAAATTCCTTAGAAATATAACTTTGGCTAGGTGCCTTTGGGTCTGAAAATAGTCTGATAGAACACAAGGGGTCATGGAGATACCATAAAATTTTCTAAAGATTTACAAAGCACCCTTGTTTGCCTAATTATCTTGCTGTATCTATTAAATTCCAGGACTGCCTCCCCTTGCCCAGATACAGCTGGAACCATAAGATAGAAAATTCCTGACTCTATCCATCCCAGAAAATATTCAATCATTACAAAAAGACCCTAACCCCTTCTCACCCCTATCTATATGGAACCCTATGTTTACATATGCATATGTCAAGATAATATATCTAACTGCTGTCTTTGCTTTTTTGGTATCTTGCTTGCTCTCAATACCCCTGTCCCCAAACACTATAAAAACCCTATCCCCTGAACACTTAGGTACTGTCTGATTTGGGTACTCAACCCCCAGACAGTCCCTGGGAATAAAGATCTCCAACCTTATCAAATTCTGGTCTCTTTTTCACTTTTTGGGTACAACATTTGGAGGCCCCAGTGAGATCTTGGTGTTTTGCGTCACTAAAGGAGACCACAGGACATTCGTTTAGGTTCGACCCGACTGTCTCTCCCTTTCCTAGGTGAGCTGGCCCCTGATGATGTTCCAGGGCCCCAGGACTAGGTAGACATAGTGTTAGTATGGACCTCTCCTCTACCACCATCCCCCATTCAGCCTAAGTGGAGATCCTGTTACACCTGTGGAGGTAAGCTGATTCTGGTTCTGGGTCTAGACATTTGCTTGCAAGGGAATTCCATATCAGACGTGATGTCTGGGTCCCCTCTTTTGGGTACTCCTTGTCAAAGCGGGGACACATTCGGTCAGGCTTTTGGAGGGAGAGCTACTCGGACGAGACATGAAATCTTCCCTCATGGCATTCCTGAGACGTCAGGAATTTTCCATTGGCCCATGTTTGTTGATATGTGTTGAGATTGTCAGTTTGGAAAATTCTGTTGAGTTTGTTTGATCTATGCTTGTTCCTCATCTGTCTTTCTGTGTTTAGATTGTCTATTTACTTGTGTGTTTGGGTTCTTCTATTGATTTGCTAGATGGGAAGAAAAGGTCCCCTAAAATTGTCCTTGGGTTGCCTCATTTAAATTGCTGCTCTTTGATATTTTGGATAGCTAGATTTTTAGGCATCTAATGCCCTCACTGATTCTCCCCTTGAGCCTGCTTTCTGCCTGTGTTACATTGGGTAATATGATCCCTCCCTCCTCACCTATATGTTGTCTCTTGAGCACAGCCAAAAGAGATTTTTTTAAATTTTTATTTTAAAAAGGAATGAATTTTGGTGTTAAATTGACTGAGGCCAAACTACTCACCCTGTTATTTTACTATTATGGGAAGCCCCCCCCATTCCTTGTTTATGTTCCCTTCTCTTTCCTGTTCTCCTTTATTTTGTGGTGCCAGAGTGTTTCCCCTCCCTCCCCCTTTCAGGAGAGAAAGTTACTTCAGGAAGTATTAGTAAAGTAAGTTTTAAAAGGGACTTTATTTTGAAGTTAAAGAAACAGCAAATATTACCAAATATTTTAAACAAAGAAATCATAGAAAGAAATGCTATTTTAATTTGAAAATAGGGAAAATAAATTTCAGAAAGACAAGAGAGTCAGGTTAATCCTAAATATAATGTGGTTACCAAGATGCCCATATAAGGAAAAATAAATAATCTTTTTCCAGAATGATATGGCATCATTAGAGTTTCAGGAGTTTATCAGTATAGATTCAGATAATGTTAGTTATTACAGAAAATTATGGGACATGTAAGGGTTGAAGAATAGAAGACCAACCCACTACCCCAGTAAGAATCTAGGATTCTCTCTCTATAAAAGTTATTCAGTTTACTCTATTTCAAGAAGGGGGGCAGGAAATATTCTAATTAGGCTAAGGGATTTTTGAATGACTGCCTTCTCCAAGATCTTAACAATTGTAATCAAGAAATGTTAAATATTAAAATCTTGGACTGAAAAAATGCATTGTGAAATGTGAAATCATATCTGTAGTTTATATAGCTGTATAAGCTATGTGATTCTAGGTTGGAATAGTATGAATTAAAGTCAAGAAAAGCTAATGAAAAGGAATGGTGGGAAATGTGAGTTATATAGTTTGAGTAAAAGATTCTGAAAGTACTGGAAGGAAAATCCAGACAGTGAAAATTGGGGTTTCTTTTGAACCATTTGTTAAGTATGGGAAGTGGTAAAAGTTTGCAGACAGAAGGTTTGAGCAGGGTTGACTTTGTACACCAAAGATGGATTTTGGGAACTTTGGGAAATGGTGTAAAAATCATTAAAAGAAAAGGAGAAAGTAATAGAACTGTAAGTCTATAGGGAGAGATGTGTTTATAAGGTTGGGGTGATTTAAAATTGCATTAAATTGCTACATTTTGCAATGTTTGGCAATGAATTGATTAGAAAAATAATAAACCCCATAAAGTGAAAAGTTTGATATGAAAGCAATAGCTAGGAAAATGTTAATTTTATGTTTTTATTGATCCTATAATGTGCTAATGTAAAGATACATGTAATTTGAATTAAGCGGTTTGTAAAGAATATGTTTGAGTTTGGATTCCAATGTATCATGGCCCCTCCAGAGTCATGGGAGTCAGTACAGACTTGTGAGTTATGTGTTCTTAAGCTTTAGAATAACTAAACAAGGGCAATTTTACACTGATGCCTTTGGGAAAAATATGCAGTGAATGAGTAATGATAAACAGTAAAGGTAAAGAATTAGTACATACCATTTTGATGTCTCAAATTGTGGGGAATCTCTAATTTCCAGACTATAGAATGTTCTAATATTAAGAAATGTTGGTTAGTGAGGATAGAAAGTTCTTATAAGTGAGAGCATTGAGAAGTTCGAATTGCACTGATGAAGATAAGAAGAATTTGCAAACTGCTTATGCTTTTGGAAAGGAAATGATTTAAAACTGATTTGAATATGACTTTTGGAATTTAAGAGAAGTATGAAGAAAATCTTGTAGTTTAAGGAATTTTTTAGCAACAATTGGTCTTAAGAATTCTTTGTATTTTAAAGTTTTAGGGAATAAAGAAAACATACATGCAATTGAAATATGCTGTGTACAATTAGTAAGCTTTGTATAAGAACAATTTCAGCTATACTTTTTGATGTTTTAAAATTGTTTTGTAATAACAAATGAATTGAAGTTTCACCTATCACATTTGTAAAGATTTTGTTATGAAAAAACAAAACAAAATTAGAGACTACCTTGCCAATGGGTTATAGTTCTCAAGGTCCTTTTGGCCCAGAAAATTTGTGAAAGGCTGCGTTTTTCACCTCATGTTTTTGAAAGGGAATATTGATAGGTGAGATCAGTGTAGTTTATTATCTGTTAAAAAGAGGAAATTCTACCTAAAAAGAGGAAATTATACCTATAACCATAACACTGTCATAGGTAATAAGTGTACATTGGACTTTTGAAATTATTGTGTAAAACTAACATTGATAGAGGATCTTATTTTCTTTGAAAACAGAAGTCTATATGAAAGAAGAGATAAAATAAGTTTTAAAACAAAAATTCAGAAGAGGTTTGTTTGTAAAAGATACTTAATTATAAGGTTAACTTTAAGAGAACCAATTGTTTTTTGGTGCTTTAAGAGAATGAGATGTCAGCATATTCTGTTTCACGTAGGTTAAGATACCCTTTTCAATGATATTGAATAAATGTGAAGGGCTTTGGATAATTATTAGGAAATTAAAAATTATGTAACCCTAATTAGATGACTTATCAATAAGGAAGATTGAAAGGTGCTGTCAAGCATGTGATCTGCTTTTTGAAAATATAAATTATTTTACTATAATGATGTCAAAACTGTAATTAATGATTGTTAATGAGGGAAATTATCAAAGCATGACCCTTTGGGTTCCCTGAAAATTTTAAATGATGTGTTGGACCTTGCTCTAGATCTGTAGGTGCAGGTATAAATGTAATAATGGAAATATTATTTTGTGAAATCTAGTTCTTAATGTGCTACAGTTATTACTGTTTTGTTAAATTTAGAGCCCTCAGCCCTGAATTTCCAAACCCCATTGCCCCCACCCTTCACCAGGTCCCATCTGTTCCCCCTTGGAAGATTCCTTCGCTAGATCAAAAGGGGGGAAATATAAGAGCAGGGAAGGGAATGAACATTCCTAGACCTGTCTCCCCTTCCCACTGAACCAGCCTACTCCCCTCTCGGAAGATTTCTTCACTGAATAAAAAGGTGAGAAGAGGGTAGCAGGTGGATGGTGGGGAACTGGCAGAAAAAGTCTTATTTCAAAAACAATAGGAGAAAGGACAGCTCAAGTTCTTAAGCCTTAAAGGTAAATGACCCCTCTACAGGTGGGATGTGTGATTGGGAAAGAAAAGAAATCTAAGATCCAGGGGTTAATAGACTCCTTTATTGAAAGGAAATCACCTTTAATGAATATCTGCTGGCCATGTGGCCTGAGTGATGACTCTCATTTTTTTAAAGTCTCTGAACTAGAGTTTTGGGATGTGCGTTTAGGGTTTTAAAGGAGAGATACTAGCGTTGTATCATTCTGACAAAGTTTGTACAGAATGTTAGGATTTCAATAACCTAGATTGTTAAATTAGTTTGGGATTATACTATTTAACACTATTGTGACTTTTGCAAGGAATTATGTGGTTTGGGATTTTAAACTAATGTAACACCTTTGTGTTAAAGAAATGTGGTATTGGGTTACTAAGAAGAGAAATACCTAGGTTATCAGGGATGTTTACTGATGTCTTATGGGGAAAGCTCTAATTGGGTTTAATGTTAAGTTTAATAATGCTAACCAGTGTATTTTTCTTTTGGATATAGCTTTTGGAATGTGAGTTCTGGATTCTCTGTATAAGGTACTCAAAAGTTTTTATCAAACTAAGCTGTTAGGAAGTTAGTTGAATTGTAATTACATTGGGGTTTTAAGTCTGTCATATGTATGAGATTGGATTCTGAGCATTTGGGTAGAGACAAAAGTGTAAGGAACATGGGATATTCATTCTGCTTTTGTCTAAGGGAAATGAGATGTTTAAATAAGAATCTTAATGTTTAATATATATTAACAACATGTTTAAAGAAGTCACTAATGTGGACTTCTCTCATGGTAACTTTAAACAGCTGATGGGGGATCTGAACAAATTGCAATTGTGTGCCCTATTATAAGGTAACTTATTGATGAATAAGATGCTTTTATCAGTTATGTGATGTTCTTTTGTAACCACAAAGAGATAATATTTGCAATATGTAGGTATCTCTTGTGAAAATATTTTATAAATTCTATATTGTTAAAGCCTGGGATTAATGTGATTGCTGTGAAGAGCAATAAGAAAATATGAAAAAGTACGAGCCTTTCTGGAATAGATATGTAGGTTCATGAATAATGTAATAACGGAGGAATTACCTTGCATAATCCAGTAATTTGTGTGTTACTCTGTTATTCACAGAAATTAATAATGCATGTTGGAAATTTAAGGCTACCTGAGATGTTTTAATGATTTTAAAGAATTCTGAAAAGTAAATTATACATTATGGGGTGGCTAGGTGGCTCAGTAGATAGAGCACTGGCCCCAGAGTCAGGAAACTTGGGTTAAGGTCAGGCTTCAGATACTTGCTTTGCTGTGTGACCTTGGACAAGTCACTTAACCCAATTGCCTTGCAAAAAATAATCATTTATATGTTGATGGTGGATAGTAGGTAAACAAGTTCATGTATAGAAGCTTCTAGCAATGTATGTGAATTGGGAATATTGTGCAATCTCCTGGACAAAGGAGGTAAGATACAACAGGCTAGAATGAGGTTTCTCTAGTGAAAGGGAATCTGATATACCATCTTTATATACAGATGGAGTAGATAAGATTTCAGACAAAGGGATGTCTCTAGTAAGAGGTAGGAGATAGGCTTGTAGGGCCAGTCATGGTTAGAATACATGCTTTTAGGCAAAGATCCAGGAAGGATAATTTGAGCTTTAGGTAGGGGGTTTCATTAATTGGGACTCCATTAAGATTATAATTGGAATTTAGTGAATTGTATTCACTGGAATTTCTAACTAGGTAAAACAACCATTTTAGATCATGGGACTTTTATTTAATTTTTCTCTTATGTCAGATACCAGGATGGTCAACGAAAAGGAAATGCCACTGGGTACATGTCATGTTCTTGCAGCCAAGAAAGCCAAGATATCAGGTGACTGGGATGGGCAGCCAAAGGGGCGACTTCTCAGCATGGCTGAGGTGGAACCCTTTTGACTTGATTTCCCCGAAAATGACATTTGGATAATATCTCACCTGGAAGAATAAATCTGGCCTAAGACATTTGACTTACCCATGTGACCTCTGTCTGGACACTGAAATGCATTATTTATATCTATAAAGGAATTTTCCTGTAATGTCCTACATCTTTATAGTTAGTTACTAAGCAAACTAGAAATAGCAATATTAAGTGAATTGGATCTCATAGCCAGAAATAAGTTAGATGTGTTAGGTGTGTGGCTCTGACACCTACTAACAGCTGCATGTTAAGATAGGAATTAAGTTTATTTAATTTTTATAAGGGATATTTAGGTAAGAAGAAGAATGGTAAATTCTTAGGATAATTATACTTTTAAGGCCTAGCTTAAGGAAAGGAATGTGAGTCAGATAGGTATATCAGTAAAAGGAAAATCAATGGTATATCTGAGAATATTTTGAAAAATCTCATTTTTTTGTTAAGGATATTTGAGACATTTTTGTAAAAACTGCAAAGGCTAAGATTGTTTATTTTTAAACCATATGCTGGGTACTCTGAACTAAGATGATTGTTGAATGTATGTTATAAGCTTAAGACTGTATGACAATTCTCATTGGGAGCTGACTCATGTAGTAAAACAATAATAAAATTTTATTGTGTTAAAATTATGTGCATCAATATGGCAATAAGGCAAAATATAAATTACAATAAGCCCCAAATTCTCATTGTCTTGTGAAGAAAACATGTGTTTTGATTAAAGTAAAATGTTAAGCAGATTCTTTACCAGAAGACAAAGTCTCAACTAGTCATCTGAGCTGGAGAGGACTTTTTGGAACAGATTCAGAAGATGCTGAAGGATATCAGAGGTCTCCAGGAGAGAAAAGAGAGCAGAGACACTGGACTGGTTCATCTCTACCATTTCTCACCAGTGTTTAATGTATAGTCAAGGTATCTTTTTTTGTAACCTCACCTTGATAATGTAAGTGTGACACCCCTACTTATGCCCTTCTCCCTATGAAAAGGAGGAGAGGCAGGGTGCAGATGTTCTCCAGTGAAAGAAAAGGAGGAAGACTATTGGGTGGTACGTTTATATCCTGTCTAAGGAGAGTCTTATCTCTGATGTAGCTGGCCTGTAAAACTTAAACAGATAGGTGGACTGAGATGTAATGATGATACCTGGATCCTTTGTAAAGATGTTTGTAGATCATGCTTATCCTGGTTATGAAGATGATAATTCAAGGCTTTGAGATATTTGGGAAAAAAAGTAAGGAATGAAGTACAATATCAATGTTTGTGAAATTCCTGTATAGAAAGGGGTCCCTGACATCCTTCTGGGCCCTGAGAATTCCCTTAGAAATATAACTTTGGCTAGGCACCTTTGGGTCTGAAAATAGTCTGATAGGACACAAGGGGTCATGGATATACCATAAAATTGTCTAAAGATTTTACAAAGCATCCTTGTTAGCCTAATTATCTTGCTGTATCTGTTAAATTCCAGGACTGCCTCCCCCTTCCCCAGATGTGGCTGGAACCATAAGATAGTAAATTACTGACTCCCTCCATCTCAGAAAATATGCTCAATCATTACACAAAGATCCTGACCCCTTCTCACACCTATCTGTATGTAACTCTATGTTTATATATGTATATATCAAGATAGTATATCTAACTTCTGTCTTTGCTTTTTTGGTATCTTGCTTGCTCTCAGTACCCCCTCCCCCCAAACACTATAAAAACCCTATCCCCTGCACACTTAGGTACTGTCTGATTTGTGTACTCAATCCCCAGACTGTCCCTGGGAATAAAGATCTCCAACCTTATCAAATTCTGGTCTCTTTATCACTCTTTGGGTATAACGTACACATCTTGATTCTCTTCCTAGTATTCCTTCTACTAGATTTCCAAGGCACCAGAAGACATTAGATATTCTTGTATCTCAGGTTTTACTTCTGGTCTTTTCTCTCCTCCCAGTGACTTCCCCCAACCCCTACCTTTGAATCACTGGGTTTATTCATGCAGAAGATGGGGGGAGGAGTAAAGGAAGGAAGAAGGTATTTTTTTGGAGTAAGTAGCAGCCAGGAAATTTTCTGAGCCTGGGTAGCCGAGGACAGAAATTCTTAGTCACTCAACATTGACAGCCCCACTGCTAAGATGAGGGGAGAAGGGATATCAGAATTTAACATGCTAATTAATGCCAGTTGGAGTTCATCAGTAGGTTTATATGCTACAAAATACTAGTTATGCATTTGGCATGGAAGATATGGTGTGGCAACACAGGTCTCCCAGACAAGTCAAGGAGGAAACAGCTGTGTGGGCTTAAGTCCAAAAAACTGTAGCTAGTCGAAAGTCATTAGAGAGCCTCTGAAAGGAAGTATGCCTTGATGATGATGATGATGATGATGATGATGAAAGTCTCTACTTGACTAGTACCTCTAAGGGTTGTTTAAGTAAGATATAGGTGGAAGAGTAGCTGATCATTTCTATTAAGAAGATACTTAAAGGAAATGATCTTCAATTTGACAAAAACACTTCCTGCTACAACTTGAGAAGGAACTTTGAGATAGACTTTGTAAAAAACATCAACTGATCCAAAAACAAATAAACTTGGAGAGATATACAATTGGACTAGAGGTGGGACTCTGGAGAGAGAGACAAGGCTATGATAGGAGAAATTTAGAATTTGAGAATACTTTTTGATAGACTATGCTTTGTTTTCAGGGTGTAGAATTGACAGCACAAAAATTAGGGAAGAACCACCTTTAACCTCTCCATAAATGGATGTTGTATTGAGCCATGTCACCCTGGGCCAGTAACTTAAATTCTCTGTCTCAGTTTCTTCATCTGTAAAATGGAGATAATAATGGAACTTCCCTTACAGAATTGTGAGGATCAAATTAAATAATATAGCTGAAGTACTTACCTAAATACTGATTTTCATTATTGTTGTTATATTACATATCATAAATATAATTTGGTTCTATGACATTGAAAAGCTAGTGCAAGGAGTAGTGAGAAAAGTTTATAATATAATAATAGTCAGCATTTCTATATCTTTAAAGTTTGCAGACATAATCACATATTATTCTCACAACAACTCAATAGAAATGCTAGCTACTGTTATACATTCTTTATTGACTCAGGACAAGAAGCCTGAATGTTTCCCAGCAGGTTCCCTGTCTCCCACAACCTGAGAGATTCAATTCTCAGTAGGAAAAGAAGACATGAACCTGGGAAAATAATTCTCTCTGCAGAGATAGTATTGCCAGTAGGCAGAACCAGTTGAGAATCTCTCTGGGGATCCTAAAAATGGCAGGACACTGTCAAGTTGATTATGGGATTTGGAGTCCTCCTGATGAGTTAAGATGCTCCTTGATATGCATCAGGCCTCACAGGATAAATGGAAATCCCCAAGGATAACTTGAATGTCAGGTTCCTAAAAGTACCATTGCCCCAGAAGAAGGGTAATACACTGACTGAAGGGAGAATAAGAGAGAGAGGGTGATCTGAGCTGCTTTTGGTTGTGGTTGTGAAGCCATAAGATAGCAAGGAGAACCTAACTACCTGGAGAGTGGTCCCAGAAGGAACTTAGTGACAGTCCTTCTGCTTCCCTAGGAGACCAAAGATGGGTAGAGGGTGGAGGAATAAAGAAAAAAACAGAGTTCTGCTAGGGATTCAGTAGATCATCCAGTACAACTCCTTCACTGTAGAAATAGAAAAACGAATAGCCCAAAAGATTCCTGTAGTATACTTTAGAAGAAGCAATGAGGCAAAAGTTTCCATGAAAAACCTAAGACAAGATGTAGCATAACCCCAATCCATCTCAACTCCTGCCCTATCATTTCCACCATAAGTCACCTTAAGTTTCTATATTAAAGAGCCTAAATGGATTTTCCAGTTTCCAGCACACCCAGTAGTTAGGAGAGAGGGGAAAGCTGGAACAATCTTTTTGCTCGAACATATGAAATAGAGAGTGGAACCAAGTGAGACTAGGAGCTTGGCTAGTCCTGTATTTTGGCCTTTCCATTTTAATTCTTCCTGCCCCAGAGAAGGTTTTCAGTCCTTGATTTCCACATCTGTAGCTTCACACACACACACACACACACACACACACACACACACACGCATACACACACACACGGACACACACACAAACACACAGACAATAATCTAGAAAGAGAGTAAAGGGAGTTTTACAAGTTCTTTTTCCACAAGGAAAGGTTACTTCCTCTTAAATAACCCAGAAGGAAGGAGAAAAGGAAAATCTTACTCCCAAGAACCTTTGGAAAAATAGCCTTAGGTCTGAATCAAAAATGGCACTGGAGAGACGGACTGAGCACATGGGTTGGGAGAGACATAAAGGCTGTGTTATATTGTGAAGTCATCCCTTACCCCATGCTGTGGAGGACACAGCCCTTATCCAGTTTCCTGAGGGGTTGGAAGAAGACTAAAAGCATTTATGGAAAATCTGTGTCTGCCTGTTTGGGATCCAGAAAGGGGAAGGAGAAGTTGGAGCCCAGTCCAAAGTGGCCCATCCCCATCCATCAGGGAAAGTTCACTCTCGCCCCTCTCCCCTCTTTCTATCTCCCAAGAAGATGCTGCAAGGATAACCCTCTATTACTAACTAGGTTTCTAGCAAAGGTGTTGCTAGGAAAGATATCATCAGACTTCCAGCTGCTTGAGTTAGAGTACCTTATTAAGGAAGGAAAGAACATCTTTTCCCTGAGATGGTTTGAATTCAGTCTTATTTGGAAAGATAGGGAAAACCAGATCTTAAGATCTATAAAGGAAACTCTTAACTCAGCAAAGTATATATTTTCTTTCTTGGGAAAAATTGTTTGAGGTTAAGGTCAGGTTTGAACTCAGGCCTTCCTGAAGTCAGGGCCAGAGCTGTATACACTGTGTCATCTAGCTGCCCTTGGCAAAGTGTATTCCAAATCCAGGAGTATGTAACAGTCAGATGCTGTCCTAGTGCCTCATTTGGAATATTCAAGGGACATTTCCAATATTCTGGCACCTCCATTTTAAATGATTTACAGTTCCAGGCTCAGCATCTGCCTTTGTCAGTCAAGATGCAGAAAAGTATGGGATGTATTCAAGGTCACATGGTAAAAAAATGACTAGTGGCACAAATGTGGGGCAGGAGGAAGGGAGGCCAGAAAGAAGGGGGAACAAGTCATCTTTCTTTGCACAGTGCCTAGAAACCCTGACAGAGAGGACAGTTTCTCTTGAGTTTGAAGTAGTAAACCTTGACTTCAACCTCGACTACCTAGATTTCTTTCTACCATTGCTTCCTAAAAACCACAGCCTCAAGAAGAAAAGGGTTTCCTCTCCTTTGAGGTCTTCAAGGGGAAGCTGAGGAAACATTCTTGTTTAGGTGTTGGGTGGGAAAGTGGGACTAAAAATCCATATTTCCAAGAAAAGCAAAAAGAAAATTTTACCTTAAAGTACAAGAAGATGTGCTAGTCCAGTAGTGTGGCCCTGCTCATAATCCACCGAGTCTAAGAGTAGTTAATGGAATGGTAGTGAGTGGCATAAAATCTGAGATTTCTTCAGTAGAATATTATAGATTAGGAAATAATTGAACTATGTGCCCCTCCTCTCTGGACAAAGCAACTTATGGGATATTGGTAAAGAGTCAACTGACCCCATCGTATCTGGTGAAGTCCAGATATCCATTCACTTCCTGGGGCTGGAGGGATATTCTGGTTACAGTTTGAATTATATGCTCTTTTCTTTAGATTATGAAAAACACATTCCACATTAATGAGGGTGGGTCAGTTGGAGGGGGAGATCAAGTTACAATAAATGTGATTCTTGGCTCTTTGCTTTTGCCTCAGTCTCTCTGTAATTGACTGGAGTCTGTTCCTTGAGAAACTTTCTCTTCATACCTTTGGGAGCCCTTTTGGGATTTCATGCTCATTGGGGACCTTGACCTCTAAGGACTTGGAAAAAAGGTGCCCCTGCCCAAATTCAGCAGTTTACCATTTTCTGGGATTTTTGATTTCCTATCTATGCAAGCTACCAAAAGCAGAGAGACTGGGTAGGAAGAGAAGAGTGAATCCGCAGCAAGAACCTGACTGGTCAGTGAGAACAAAAAGCAGTCAGCAATTTTTGTGAACAAAACACCAAAGAGAGGGTAAGCCAAGACCTTGGAATCTGCAGGTACTAGATTCCTAGAGGGTCCATTTGGGTGACTGAAGGTTGGGGGTGAGCCCTTCCAGTTTGGCCATAAGAGGTTTGGATCTAAAGTTACATGATCCTGAGAGATCTCTGTCAATATTTAAAATGGGAAGGGCCCTGGCCTAACCCTTCCCCTGCGGTAAATCAGGTAAATAAGACTAAAATACAAAGGGAAAAGTAAGAGGGAAATGATTAAATATTGTTGTCTCGCATGGGGAAATAAAGATACAGGAGAAGGAAAACATTTGGCCTGCCTTTGGGAGGGAGAGATTGTCAGTTGAGAATCTGAAATCTCCCCTCTTGGCATTCCTGAGACGTCAGGAATTTGCCCTTGTCCTGTATTTTGAAATTGTGGGTTTGGAAAATCTGTTGTTGAATGTCCTAAACACATTTTGTGTGATCTGCGTTTGTGCCTCATCTGTCTTTATGTGTTTAGATTGTCTATTTACTTGTTAAACAGGGGAAAGGGGGAGTTAGCGAGTTCCCCTAAAGATTTCCTTGGGAAGCCTCATTTTGTTATTTTGGATTTTGAGGCAGTATCCATCTAACACTCCCTGGCTCTTCCCTAGAACCTGCTTTCTGCCTGTGTTACAATGGACAATATGATTGCTCCCTCCTCACTCCTGGGTTGCCTCTTGAGCACTCAAAAGAGGGATTTCAATTTTGATTCAAAAGGAATTGATTATAGTGTTTTAATTGACTGAGGCCAAACTACTCACCTGGTTATTCTGCCCTTATGAGAAGGGCCCCCTCTTCCTTGTATATGTTTCCTTCTCTTCCCAGTTCTCTGTGATTCTGTGGTGCTAGAATGTTTCCCCCCATACTCTTTTAGAAAAAGACTAAGAGAGAGAGAGAGTTACTTCAGGAAGAATTAGTAAAATAAGTGTTAAAAGGGGCAGCTCAGTGTCACAGTAGATAGAGCACCAGCCCTAGAGTCAGGAATACCTGAGTTCAGTTCCCACCTCATACACTTAATTACCTGTGTGGCCTTAGGCAAGCCACTTAACCCCACTGCCTTGCAAAAAAAAAGTGTTAAAAAAGGGACCTTATTTTGAAGTCAAAGAAACAGGAAAGAGACAGTGAATATTACCAAGTATGTAAACAAAGATATGATGGAAAGAAATGTTGTTTTAATTTGAAAAAAATGTTGTTAGAAAATTTCAGAAAGACAAGAGAGTCAGTTTAATCCTAAATTATATAATGTGGTTACTATGATATGCAAGTATATGGAAAACCAAATACTTCAAGTTTTTCCAGAATGATATGGTAAAATTAAAGCTTAAAGAGTTTATCAATATAAATTCTGATAATGTTGGTTATTACAGAAAATTATGGGACATATGAGAATTAAAGAATAGAAGATCAACTGACCCCCCTAGAAAGTATTGTCCCTTTGTAAAAGTTATTCTGCTTACTCTCTTTGAAAAAGGGGGGGGGCAAGGAATATTCTAATTAGGCAAAGGGATTTTTTTGGATGACTGCTTGTCTTCTCTAGGGTGTTAGCAGCTATAATCCAGAAGTGTTAAATATTAGAACCTTGGAATGGAAAATGTATTGTGAAAAGGGGAATCATATTTGTGGTTTATATAGCTATATAAGCTATGTAATTCTGGTTCAGAAGAGTATGAATTAAAGTCAAGCAGAGTTACTGAAAAAGAATGGTGGAACAGTATATTGAGGAAATGTAAGCTGAATTGTCTGAGTAAGCAGTTCTGAAAGTACTGGGAAGAAAATCCAGATATAGGGATAATTGCAGTTTTTGAACCATTTTGTGTTTTGGGGAGAGTTTAGAAGAAGTTTAAGAGAAGAAAGAACCTTTAAGGGAAAGGTTGAGAAGTTATAGGAGAGGGGAGTTTTCCTTATGTGTGTCTGAGAAAGATCCCATGCTTTCTCCATGGGTTGGGGGAAGGGGCTGGTCGGTTGACACATGGTGATCTCGGTTCCCTCCACCATCTTGTTAAGACTTGAACCCTAGACTGAGTCTACCTAAGTACCCCATCCACCTGTGGAGGGGGCGCAGGAGAGGAGACCTGAAATACTGAAGCCTTAAAGAGAAAGAGACTCCATCACAAGTGGGATATGTGATAGAAAAGGAAAAAAAAATATGTGAATATATATATGTATATATATATATATATATATATATATATATATATATATATATGTATAATGCAGGGGTTAGGAGATACATTTATTTAAAGGAAATCCTGTTTAATGAATATCTGCTCTGGCCACATGGCCTTAAAGTAATGACTCTCACTGTTTAAGGTTTCTGAACTCGAGTTTTAGGAAGCACCTGAAGGTTTTTTTAAAAAAAAAAAGGGATATAAGTGTTGTAGCATTAGGACAAAATTTGTATAGAATGGGAGGAATTTTTAAATTAATTTGGGATTCTAAACTATTTTAACACTATTTTTATTTTGCAAGGAGCTAAGTTTTTTGAAATTTTAAACTTTATTGTAAAACCTTTGGGTTAAAGAATACTGGTATTGTGTTAGAATAAAAATAACTATGTTATCAGGGATGTTTACTGATTTCTTTTGGAAATTAAACAACAACTCTGATTTGGTTTAATGTTAAGCCTAATAATGCTAACATTTGTATTTTTATTTTGGATAGAGCTTTTGAATGTGAGTGCTGGATTTTCAGTACAAGATGCACTAAAGTTTTATCAAATAAAGTCTTGGGAAATTTAATTGTTATTGATTGGAGTTTTAAACGTATCATATGTATGAGATTTGATTCTGAGAATCTGGGCAAAGAGGTCTGCAAGACAAATGTATAAAGTTCATGGGATATTCAATTTGTTCTTGTTCTAAGGGAAATGAGATGTTTAAATAAGAATCTTATGATTTAATGTATATCTACAATGTATGTTTCTTTTCACAGAAGTCAAGAATGTGGACTTCTCTCTTGGCTTCAGACAGCTGATGGGGGGATTCTGATGAAATGGCAATTCTGTGGGTCCTATTGTAAGGCAATTTATCAGTATTTATCAGTTATATGATATTCTTTTATATCTGCAAAGAGATTATATTTGCAATATTTAGTTATTTCTTGTGAATGCTATTTAAATACTGTATTGTTAAAGCCAGGGATTAATGTGTGATTGCTTTGGAGGGCAATAAGAGAAATATTAAAACGTATGGCCCTTTCTGGGATAGATCTGTGTGTTTATGAATAATGTAATAATGGAAGGACTGCTTTGTTCAATTTAGTAATTTGTGTGTTACTTTTATTGCTGTTCTGTTATATTGAAACTAATAACAAAAGTTAGAAATTTAAGGTTACCTAAGATGTTCTAATGATTTTTAAGAATTCTTAAAAGTAATTGGTATATTTGGGAGGCACCTAGGTGGAGCAGTAGCTAGAACATTGGAGTCAGGAGACCTGAGTTCAAATTGGGTCTCAGACAGTGATTACCCAGCTGTGTGACCTTGAGTAAGTCACTTAACCCCAACTGCTTTGCCAAAACAAAACTAACAATACGTATGTTGAGAACAGCTAGCAACAAAACAATTTTTACATAAAAGTTTCCAGTTATATAAGTGAATTGGGAATATTTTGGAATATATATGTATATATTCCAAAACTGATTGTTTGCTTTGAAGTAAAAGCACTATGCTATATGAAAAAGATGTACTCAAAGATAATTTGAGCATCTCCAGTACAAAGGTGATGATATTTTGTTGTAAAATACAGCAGGCTAGAAGGAGGGTTCTCTAGCCAAGGGGAATCTGATATGTCATCTTTATATAGGCTGGATCAGATATGATTTCAGTCAACGGGATATCTCTAGTAAGAGTTAGGATATGAGGCCTGTAGGACAGTCATATTTAGAATACCTGGTTTTAGACAAAAACCCAGGAAGGACACTCAGTTTTAGTTAGGGATTTCATTAACTGGGATTCCATTAAGATTATAATTGGAATTTAGTGAGTTGTATTCACTGGAAGTTCTAATTAGATAAAACAAACATTTTAGATCACAAGACATTTAATTTTCCTCTTATGTCAGATACCAGGATTTTCAACAAAAGGAAATGCTACTGGGTAAATGTCATGTTCTTGGAGCCAAGGAAGCCAATGGGCTAAAGATGTCATGGGACAGGAATCTGCAGCTGAAGGGGCGACTTTTCAGTATGGCTAAGCTTGGACCCCTTTGACTTGATTTCCCCAAAATAGGGAGCATGGAGGACACTGAATGGGGTACATCTCATTACATTAAGAGGTACAAAGAACCTATTGCAATAGAGGGAAAGAAGGAAGAAGGTGAGAATTATCTGGATCTTACTTTCATCAGATTTGATTTAAAGTTTACAAAGATATACTCAGTTAAGTGAAGAAACCTGTCTTACCTTTAAAGTGTTAAAAGGGGGAAAGGGGAGAGGGGAGGTAAAGAGGAAGCAACAGGAGGAATGGAAGGAATAAGGGGCAAAGGGAAAGGGGAAAAGAGGGTAGTAGTTGGATATAGGAGGGCAAACACACTGAAGGTGAGAAATATAGATTAAGGCGGGGGAAGGGGAAAAACACAAACTCAAGGAAGATAACATGAAGGGCAATAAAGAGTTAGTAATTATAACTTTGAATGTGAATGGGATGAACTCTCCCTTAAAATGTAAGCAAATAGCAGAGTGGATTAAAAACCAAAATTCTACTATATGCTGCTTACAAGAAACTCATGTGAAGCAGAGAGATACATATAGAGTAAAAGTAAAAGGCTGGAGCAAAATATACCTTGCTTCACCTGAAGTGAAAAAAAGCAGGAGTAGCAATCCTTATCTCAGACAAAGCAGTTGCAAAAATAGATAGCATTAAAAGATATGAGGAAGGAAACTATAGACTCCTAAAAGGTACCATAAACAATAAAGCAATTTCAATACTAAATACATACACACCCTATGTTATAACATCCAAATATTTAGAAGAGAAGTTGAAGGAGTTAAAGGAAGACATATACAGAAAAACTCTACTAGTAGGGGACCTCAACCTCCCACTCTCAGATTTAGATAAATCTAATCATAAAATAAACAAGAAAGAAGTTATGGAGGTAAATAGATTGTTAGATTGTTAGAAAAACCAAGGTAGGGAAGACCTATGGACAAAATTGAATGGGGATAGAAAGGAATATAATTTTTGTTTTAAACAATTAGAAAGCTAGAAGGAAGGGTGATAAGAGGTCAATACTCTCTTGCTTTTCCAAGGTCAAATTTGGTACTAAAGAGCCAGCAATACTAGTAACACAGTGGTTCAGAGCTCACCAGTCAGGCTTTCCCTTTCTGTGGCATCCGCATTGGTGGTGAGAGATGAACTTTCTTTAAAAATTAAAAAATTTAAATCTTTCCTCTTTTAGACACCTCAGCTGAGAGAGGAACAGCCCATCATTCAGGGTAGGTTGAATCAATTGTCCTACCATTACCATTACATATCATTATCAGAAAGCAAGCTACACATCAGTAGCCAGTCCTTCGTCTGCTAAACCCTTCCTAGGAAAGATTTGTCTAACTGATACAATGATGGTAGCAACTTGAGAGGTTCCTTTAGTGACAGATTACAGCAAGCAAAGGACATCACTAGGCTTGTCTTTGGAATTTCCAAGGCAATGCCCTTTCGCCTGGGCTCCACAAGTCTGCTGCCATGGGGGCCATTCCTTGGAATCCTCATCACTTCCAACTGACATGAGGGTCTCAACTGTCCATTTCCTGGATCTACATCAAGTCCTTTCTTCTTGCATTATGACTGATTTGTAAAATCCCTCAAGGTCATGGGCACTAGGTGGTAAGGTAGATAGAGTTCAGGACCTAAGGAAGAAAGAAATAGCTATTTGACCCTGGGCTAGTCACTTAATCTCTTTCTGCCTCAATTTGCTCAATTTAGTTTTCCTAAATATAAAATTGAGGATAAAAATAGCAGCTACCTCTGAGGGTCATGGGAGGATTAAAGTAGATATTATTTGTGAATAACTTAGCACAGTGACTGGCAAATATGAGTATGAAATGAATGCCCCTTCTTCCTTCCTTCCTTCCTTCCTTCCTTCCTTCCTTCCTTCCTTCCTTCCTTCCTTCCTTCCTTCCTTCCTTCCTTCCTTCTTCCACCTGAGATCTCTCCCTCTGTGTTAGCAGAACAATGATGAAGTCTCCCAATGCTCAGAAATAATCCTCCTTCTCTCCCATAGTATCTGTCCAAACTCTGCTATAGACCCTGCTGTTGTCTTGAGTTTGGTATTCTGTGATGATGAATCCCTCCCTGACCCAGGAATGCAGGTGTAAAAAGAAAATAGAAATTTGTTTTTTAAAAAAGTTACAACATAAAAGAAAGTGATACAGAATTCAACAAGTTATTAAAGAAAAGTTGCATGGATTACTAAGTAATCTTGGCAGGTCAGCTGCCAGGTTAAGCTGAAGTCTAGAAGCAAGAAGAGAAATAGCCTCAAGCATGAGCATTGCTCGAAATCTTCTGAAATCCCCCCCCCCCCCAGTGTCCATGGGAAGAAATGGTGATTTGGGAGTTGGGTGGTCTCAGATGTTGTTTTAGAACCTGAGTAATCTAGCTTGCCTTACTAATGAGAACGTGACCAAGATTAGACTGGAGGTCAAGACAGAGTGTTTTAGCAGAGTGATGAAGAGAGAGAAGATTTGCAAAGTTTGGTTTCCAATTAATGTCTATATTGTCTTTGCCTATAGTTCTCTGCATCCCTGCCCACAACTGGAGCGTAGCACTTCCTCTCTTTTCCAGGATTTAAACACTATCTCACTATGCTTGGCCCCACTGTGGCCAGTTAGATCTGGCCTATGGGAACTGGAGGTCCTGATGGAAGTTCAACAGTGACCCCTGTTCCAACACATGACTAATCCTAGGACCTGTCACTTCTGGGACCTGATAACAACCCCAGTGATGTGATCTGAGTGCTGCTAATGTCCTGTTCTCTCAGGTTCAGGTTTTGCCAGTTTTATCACTCCTGCATTCTGAGCACTGCCCACCTCTGCCAGGCTGAGTCTTGTTATGGAAACTGCTGCTGTCCTCCTATTTTAAGAAATGCTCAGGGAACCATCCTATAGGGGCTCGTCACTCATCTCTCACTAGAAATTGGAGAGAAAAAGAATGATATTTCCCAAGAAAAAGAGAAATTCACTTTTAAAAGTTATAAAATTGATGTAGGATTTACTTTTCTTTGTAAAGCAACTTGAGTGTCTTCTGTCCTTCTGTCCATACACTAATTTCAGAAATATTCCTAGATTCTGGTAAAACTCAGGTATTTTCCTCTCAGATATATTTCCCCTACTGCTTCACATTAAGAAATACCTATAATCAAATGAAATCCCAAATTCCATATTAAAATACCTTTGACATAATTCCAATGTTTGCACAACTGTAATTCAATATAAATGGTTTTCTTTAGAATCCTATGCATTTTATTCTGATGTTAGCATACTATATCAATAATCAGAATATACTGTTTATTTTATTTTATTTTAAAAAATAATTCTGAGGAGTCTCTACAGGCTCTTCCAGACTGTCACAAGATTCCATAACACAAAAAGGTTAAGAACCTTTGATTTAGACTGGCAAAAGTCTTTGAAAGCTATTAAATAGAGTGAAAGGATAGAAGCCTCCAGGTGTGTCCAATAGGATAGATTCATGTCTTAAGGATTTTTCATCCAAAAATTGTTAGCATACTTCTGAGGAACAAAGGTTGGACTGACCTGTAGTAAAGAAAGAAAGTCCTCAAAGGGGGCCACTGATGCTCTCTCCTCACTCTAGCATACTTAATTTGCCACAATTTTATTTGGAGGGGTTGTTTATTCTTTCTTTCTTCCTTCTCTCCCTCCCTTTCTCCTTCCCTTCTTTTTCTTTCTTCCCTTCTTTTTTACTTCTTAAAAACATTTAGTTCTAAAATATCTACCTCCTATGCAACCCTCTCCTACCCATTGAGAAGGCAAACAATGTGATTTCAACTATACATTTGAAGTCATGCAGAACATATCTTCATATTTGGCTACAGTTTCAGAAATGGGACTGGGGATACCTTCCAAAAGCCTTATGCATTTCTTTTTCTTGTATGCTTCACTCTTCATTTGACTTTTTTATTTTTATTTAAGACAATGGGGTTAAGTCACTTGCCCAAGGTCATTATTAGATGTCTGAGGCTGAATTTGAACTCAGGTCCTCCTGACTTCAGGACTGGTGCTCTATCCACTGCACCACCTAGTTGACCCCTATAGTCAGTTGGAGATACTGATACTTCTCCCATGCCCAGAACATGGTTATTATTTTCACACCATCACTCCATTAGGTAGTTCCTCCTTGTTGGTGGTGAGAATCAGAACCAAGATAGAAATTCTCCTTCACTGATTCTTCTACCTTTGAAAAATGAAGTTATCATTGAGGAAAACTAAAAAGATTTAAGCTGTTTCACTTCTGGGGGGAGGAAGGGAGAGAGATCCAGCAGAGAATGTCTGGATAAGCCCCTCAATATTGTTATATTTTACCTCTGTTCCAGACTTACATACATTTCAAATATTCTTCAATTTCTTTTTTTTAGTTTTTTTTTTTTTTTTTTTTTTTGCAAGGCAAATGGGGTTAAGTGGCTTGCCCAAGGCCACACAGCTAGGTAATTATTAAGTGTCTGAGACCAGATTTGAACCCAGGTACTCCTGACTCCAAGGCCGGTGCTTTATCCACTATGCCACCTAGCCTCCCCAATTTCTTCTTTCTGGACAGATATCTGCAGTATAACTTGAGGACAATATTGATTCTGTTTCTAATGATCTTCACCCCAGTGCTCTCCTCTGTGCTTCTTCCATTTGGTTCCTGGATTTCCTCACATGAATATATCTTCTTTATATTCAATACTACTGTTCTTTTGAATACAGTATAGCCTTCCAAATTTAGTGGGTCTTAGCCCATCAAAGCTAAATGATTTCTGTCTACTAGCACTCCCAAAGTACTACCACAAGATTCTTCCTGAATTCAGGTTCAATATTATTCACAGTAATGTTCTTGAACTCCATCCACTGCATTTACCGTTTAGACTAGGTAGGTTATATCACATAACCTTATACTGAGCCATTCTTCAACAATCTGGATGTAGGATTTGTCCATTAAATGAATACAGAAGGAATTATATCCCAATGTCTCTGTTGGATTGGTAATGCGGTTCTTGTCACTGGTAATTGATTCCCCATAGGTGTTGCAGTTACAAAGTCCCATAGATGGAGGTTTCATCACAAGATTTTTTGCATTAAGAATTTTGGTCACCTTTGTTTTTGTCTGTTGAGGCTTAAAGACTTCATGTTTCAAATGGATGAGATTGTCAGATAACTGAATTCCATTATTAAAGAGGAAAAATATCTTCCATGACATTTCTTTTCCAGATGTTGGGAGATAGCGGAAGATAGAAAGGTCTGGTATGCTACGCTCAGTGGTATAATTAAGAGTCAGACATGATTGACTGAACCAAAAACAGTATTCGCTTCCTTTGGCTTATGTTTCTGGGATTTCTTGTGGTTAAAACTACACTGAGACTTGTGTCCTAGGGGTTGACTCTCAAATCAGAAATGAATAGCAGGTGACCTGGCATGTGCCACTGACTACATGATCTTGATTATCCTAGAATTCATATCTCTTTTTGAGTCATGAACAGTATCATTGGTCTGGAGCCTAAAGTCATTGGTTCGAAGGAAATCCACATGGTATCATTTCTTGTTTCCACAATGATGTACTGTAAGCCCATTGAATATGTCATGGGCAAATAGTGCTTTTTTGCTTGGTATATAGATCTCCACCTCAGTTCCTCTCTAGGCAGCCCTTCAATCCACCCCCACTCCCATTTCCTTTTGTGTGATGACTTTCCCTATTAGAATATAAGATCCCTGAGGGCAGGAACTGTCTGCTATTCCCAGAATTTAGCAGAGTCTAAGAGTTTCTGACTGACAGATTTGTTTTGCCTTTGAAAGTAAGCCCAGAAGATGTGGGTTGAAATCTTGCCATTGACATCTGCTGTCTGTGAGACCCTGGGCAAATGGGTACACAAGATCCTAGGATATGTTGGTGGCAAAAATAGAAATGGAGCAATAATTGTCATAACCCAGTGAGTTGGCATGTTCTTCGTAATGATGGGAACTGTGGGATCCCTTCCTTCTCTCTTCCTGCTCCAATTCATAACCGTGATGCTTCTTCTTTCTGCTTGCTCTCCTACAAATTTGCCCAGTACAACTGCCCAATTTTGTGACAGGTGGAATCGGCAGGGAGGATGGGCCTAGAAGCATCCACTGATGGCAGTTTTTCAGACATTCACATATTTTCATTTACCCCGGACTTGTTCTTGATGATTTCACACTTTGACCAAAAGGGGGCGCCATAGCGCATAGAGGGCTATCTCTTCTTCCTGAGTTCAAATCCAACTTCATACAGCTCTTAACTTTGACTCTGGGCAAATCACTTGCCATCTCTTTCCTCAGTTCCCTGATCTCTAAAATGAGGGAGTTAGATATGATGTTTTCTCAGGTGCCTTCCAGCTCCAAAATCTATGATTTTATGAATGCTTGGGGACCTGACAGAAATATTGTAATCAAAAGGAAAAGGTAGGTTTAAAGGGACAAATAAAGAAATTCACTTTAAGGATATACTTGGAATGAACCTTTTTTTTTAAAAATCCAATCCTCTCTTGTTGCAGAAGAGAAAACTGAGGCCCAAATAAGGAAAAGTAATTTGACCCAGATCATATGCATGTGGCCAGACATTGTGCTATACATTTGAAGTCATGCAGAACATGTTTCCTTATTTGGCTAGTTTCAGAAATGGAACTGGGGATACTTTCAGAAAAACCTTGGTCAGCCTTATGTGTTTCTTTTTCTTGTCTACTTCACTCTTCATTTGACTTTTTTTTTTTAATTTTTATTTAAGGCAATGGGGTTAAGTGCCTTGCCCAGGGTCACAACACTAGGCAATTATTAAGTGTCTAAGGCTTGATTTGAACTCAGGTCCTCCTGAGTCCAGAGCCAGTGTTCCACCTAACTGCCCCTTGCCTCATGTTGCTTACAAGACACCGTCAAGTAGATTCTGGTACTAGTCTATATGCCAACCTCTCATCCTACAGACAAGGCAATTAAATTTAAAGTAGGAAAAGCTGCTCAGAGAAGTAAAGAGTTTTTGTTTTTGGCATGGCTCTTCCTTGGCTACTCCCCTTCCCCTCTGATCCCATTGGGGACCCTTTCCTAGATGACTCATCCCCCTTGCAATTCAAGGCAATGACAAGTAGGGATTCTCTGAACCAACTCTATACCTGCCCTTCATTGGATTTCCATGTGTTTCCTTTGTTCTATCAAAGGTTCAGAGACATAAGTGCTCTTGGCATCCTTGAAGGCTGGGTGCTGAGCAGCCTTTGCTTTGGTTGTGTGAAAGGAAACACTCTTGCTAATGTTGACAGAAGGGGTCAGGTCCTCATTGAGCCAGCGCTTCACTAACTCTGCAAAATCCTGAAAGTCATGGAACTGTATTCCCAAAATACGGTCCAAGGATTCCTCACTGATCTTTTCTTGCCTAGGTAGTACAAGATGGAGGGAATGATGTCCTGGGGGGAAGGAGGAAAGACTCTGGGGAAGGTAAGGCATAATGGAGAAGACCCCAAGAGATGATGATGAGAGGATCCCAGGAAGGAGAGAGGCATTGTTGAAAAGGGTGTGAGGGCAAGGGTCCAAATGCAGGTTAAGGGACCAGTCTGAGGAGGGGACTAAAGAAGGTAGAGGCCCACACTCCCCCATGGGGATTGCTATTATGGGCAATCCTATGATCCTTCACCCACAGTTTCTCCCCTAGCCCACTGGTGCCCCTGTGGGATGAATGTAAGCTACAAAGGCCTGGACAGTTCTTGGACTGTTATCCTCTGGAATAGAGGCAAGCAAAGGACAAGCACAAGGAGAGGGGGAAATCATAGAAGGTGATCAGGGTCTAGCCATACCACGTACTTCAACAGGCGAAAGGTCTCCCAATTTTGGAGCAACTCCAATAAGGATGCCTTGCTCTGGATGCCAGTGAGAGTCCTTATGAGCTTCCAGGCCTTTGGCTGTACACTCTGATTCCCATCCAGCAACCCGCGGATCAGGGGGATAGCAAAAAGATGGCTGATAAGGCCAAGCGCTCCAAGCCTTCCCAGGCTTTAAGCTAGATTTCAGCCTAGAAGTACACTGTGTTATCAAGCAGCTGCCTAGCAGTGTCTGGCCACACCTGTGGTGTCACATAGTAGTCAGCGAAAATATGTGCCAAGATGTTAATGCACTGTCTGTATTTCTCAAGTTCACCATTGGCCATCATGGTCAGCAGGGTCCTTATGATCCTGTAGGCCGATGAGTCATCCATCTGATAGCTTCGGTCCATGAGGCTTAAGAGCAGGTCCTTTTGGCATTGGTCTCCAGCACTCATGTTCAGTTCCTTCCTGAAATCCAAGCTCAGTCCTGTTTCACCAACAAGCCTTTCCAAGGCAAAAAGTTCATCACTGTCATGGCTTACATGTCACAGGGAACTCTCTAGAATGCATTGAAGGCAGAGTGGGGTTCCTTCAGGCCAGAGTAAGGCCCTCACCACTGAATTAGTGATATAGCCATCAGGGGCAATGATCCACTTCCATCCTTGGCCAAAGCAACACTTCAACAACTGCATAGGGCAGAGGGCATTCCTGAGCATTAACTGCTCTGGGGAGATAATTGTCAGGGGAGCCTTTTCCTTGGGGGCTTGATCTGAGAAAACAAACTTGCGTTTTTTCCCAGAGGAACCCAGTGGGTTTATTTGGTCATGGATCTCTTCCACCACATGGGGGACCATACAGTCAAAGACAATGGTTCACTGATTGAATTGATGAGGGCATCCATCCCCTGAAGCTTCTGTGCTCCTTTTTCTTGGCAGATATAGCGAGGTACAAAAATGGTGCCAAAGGACAAGAAGAGCCTGGGTAAGAATGGAATGGGAACTTGTTTCACTTCATCCTCAAGGTTCAGAGCAGCCAAATGGTTGAGCAAGGATTGAGGAAGCAGTTTTGTGCAGGATACCAAGTAAATACAATTGTTCAAAGTGACAAGCAGATCTCCCTGTTCGTTGTCAAAGCCAACTGGGCCAAATTGCATACTGGAGTTTAATCTGACTGAGGAGTTTCCTTGCATGTCCCAGATGACCACAGCACCCTCACTGTCCACTGTGACAAAGATTCCCATGGTCATGGAAATATCAAAGGAGACAATTGGCCATTTGTGCAGGTACCCAGTTTCTTGGAAAGATGCATCTTGTCTCATTTCAGAAGATACCAGGAAGTCAGAATACTCCCAAAGTCGAAAGCGACTCTCGTTGGTGATGGCACTCACAGATTTGGGTAGCAGGACCAGGTGGTGGAGGTGGCAGTTGCTTAAGATGCTGGTGAAAGCATAAAGGCTCAACTTAGTACCCTCAAAGATGACCTCTGACAAGTGTATGTAGCGATCCATGCCATAAGAACAAAACAAGGTATTCTCCCTGGAGCTGGTAGATGATCCATTCAGGGTGGAAATGATCAGAACAGGGCCAGAAGGCAAGTGTTTCTTGACATGAACAAAGATGTGCTGGGACAATAAGCTCACAAGGCCACTTTTGTGCCCACAGAAGATCAGTTCTTCAATGCCTTGGCCCAGGGAAGGCTTCTCATAGGCCAGACATTGTATTTGATCTTCAGTGTCATTGCCAATTTGAAGGATGCATTTGGGCATAGGTGGGCACTTGGTGGTATCAAAGATGATCACATTAGCATGACCCATGGCCACAAAAGCTCCTTATTTTCTGGATCATAGGCTGAGGACAAAGCTTTGTCTAGAGAACTAAAGGGCCAGGTGAGAAACAGGAGGTTTCCAGTTATGGGGCACAGGAAGCGAAAGAGACCATCATCGGTATGGCAGAAGATGAGGGTCCAGTTGCTTTCATGGTGGCTGTGCTGCAGGCAGCAGGGGCTGGCACCACAGTTGTTAAACAGCTGGTAGAAACAAAACATGTGGTATAAGAAGAAGCTCTATTGGGAGTGGCAAAAGAAGGTGCTGTCATCGATGAATTGCAGAGAGCACAGCACATCCTTGCAGATACTCAGCTCGCGCAACAGACTGCCTGATGTGAGATGCCATTCCTTCAGCCTGCCTTCGGCCCCAGTAGTCGGGGGGGGGGGTGGATTCTGGCAAGGGAGCAGACCAGCCATAGGACCTGTGTGGGCCTGGAAGCTGAAAGACCTCCGATCAAAGCTTGGATCCAGATTCCAGATGTGTATCTGCCCAGCCTTATTCCCTCCAAAGAGGTAACCCTCAGATAAGCAAGTGCAGCAGCAGGTTAATTAGTGATCGCTGGTGGGAGATGAGAAATTCTGTTCTTCCACCAGCTTTGTATGGCTCTGCCAGACAATGATGCATAAAAAGCTCTCACACATAGCCAGGAGAGAATTCTCAGGTCCATCCAGGTTGATCCCCTGTACCAGCTCACTGCCAGACATATTCAGTATCTGCAGGACATGGAGACCCTTCCCTCCTGGCTCAATGACCCAAGTTACCACCGCCCCTGCAATTCCTGATAGCAGCAAGCCTGTCCTCTGGTGATAGGCCTGGCAGCTGATGGAGACGTGGCAAGGGACCACACAGCACTCCTTGAAGCCACTCCTGTGATCCCCAAAGATCCACAGGATCATGTCACCACAGTAAGCAATCAAGACACAGTGAATGTCTGTGTGGACCTGGGCCATGACTGGTGGCATGCGATTTAGTTTGATTAGCTCTCTCTTCTCCACTTGTGGCTGATCTATTTTTTGATACACCTACAGCACCGTCTAGGAAGAAATAAATGGAGTGTGCCAGGTACTATGCCAACCTCAGAGAATGTAAAAGACAGTCCCTGCCCTCAAAGAGCTTACAGTCTAATAGGGGACACATTGGGCAAACAATTATGTACACACAAGCAATAGACTGGATAAATCAGACATAATTAAATTTAATAATCAAGCAGGTTGGGAATGGCTTCCTTGTAACTAGTAGGATTTTAGCTGGTACTTGAAGAAATCCAGGGAAGCCAGGAACAGCAAATGAGTTTGCAGATGGTTTCAGAGGCAGCCTTTGACTATGAGCAAGTCATGTAAAATTCCTGGGCTTCAGCTTCCTCTCTGTAAAATGGGGGCCTTTGAAGTGCCCTCTAGGTCTCTATGATCTGTGACTATCAGAGTTAGGATCGCTTTGAACTCTCCATCCATAGACTGATTTGTGCATGGTCACAAACAAGTTAGGGTAAGAAGGTGAACCCAGGAAGATTGCCTCCTAGATCACTGATCTCTGTGAGACCCCTTCTCCACTCTACCTTCTGGAATTCTGGGCTGCTGATTGTTTTTTTTTTTTGCTCTTATCTTCTTTCTGATTCAACTTTCATAAGTTGCCAGAATAACCTTCTGAGGCTCAGCTTAAATCATGGCTGAGGCAGCCTAATGGGCGGAGGAAAGATAGTACAGAATATGACCTTGGGTAGGTAGTCAGAGAGGGAAGTATGCCCAAGGACAGAAGGTCTGGTGAAGATGGTACTCAAGGGATAAAGGAATGGATTGAGAAACATGTAGCAGGTCTGGAACTAGTCATGGAGAATTTTGTGTGTGTTTGTGTGTGTGTGTGTGTGTGTGTGTGTGTGTGTGTGTGTGTGTGCGCGTTTGGAGTGGGGTATTGTGAGTTCATCTTGGATGTTACTCCAATGAGGGTGAAGGATACCATGACATATAAGATTTCTAAGCAGTAGAAGGTGGAAGAGCTCTCAGAAAAAGGCCAACATGGGTTAGGTCAAGCAGGGGAGAAAACTGTCATTCAGGAAATACATACTATCAACACACTCCAAAATTTCCCATCTGAAGTAAAGTCCCATTTTCCCACCCTTACTTAGGGTTACACTAGTGGGCAACCTTACATGCACATCCTTCTTGCCTGTCTGCACCCAGGAAAAGGAGACAAAGTAGGAGAAGTCCAAAAAATAATGGCAGATGTGTGACATGTTGTGGGGATAGTGGTTTTCTTGATATACAACCTGGAGAGAGTCATTTAAGATAATCTCATGGTACAAAATGTATTCTTTACCCATGGGAAACCTGGGGAGGGAAGACAGAAAGAAATGAGAACCTGGGCCAACATGGCCCCCACATCCCTTCCCAGACACATATAAATATTCCTTTGAATGACTTCTTACACTGGAAGCACCTTCTGCTCTTGTGGCCTCTTTCTGTGATAAGCTGGTGCCTTCAAGAACCTTCATTTCAAGCAGGATGCCAAGGCTGGCCATGTCTTCTTTCCTCTCCACACTGCACTCCTGACTCTGGGTTTCCTTTACCATGTCCCTACTCCTTGCTGGTAGGGTCCATCTTTCTTTTTATATTTGTATTCTCAGCACTAAACTCAGTGTAGGGCAACAGAAAGTGCTGAAATAAATGCTCATAGACTTGACTTGATGCAGATCATACATGTAGACCTGGAAGGGGCCTTGAACATCATCTAGTCAACCAATTAAGGCCCCAAAGGTAAAGTACCAAACCCAAGGTCACAGGTAGAAGGGACAGAGACAGCATTCATTTTCAATGCAGCTCTGATTTTGCCTCCAAATGAAGCAATACATTCATGACATACCCACCCAAAGAGGTGGATGAATAATGGGTATAGTGAAAAGCAAACTTGAGTTCTATACCACTCTGGTGGTGGGATTATCTGACATTACACAGGGCAGTGACATCAGAACCAGGACCTGAACTGAGGTACTCTCACTCCAAATCCAGACCTTTTGGTGCTGAACCACATTGAAGACTGAAGTAACAATCATCCCATGAGTGTGCCTTCCCTCTCTTAACCCGTTTCCTATTTTGTGAGACTGGGAGAGCTGAGTTATGAATCTTCCACTTCCGTTCAGTAAACTACAGTAGATCTCTATTACCTCTCGGATCAAAGATCAACTCCTCTTGGATATTTAAAGCCTTTTACTTACCACCAGGCCCCTCCCTACTTTTCCACATGTTCTGTGATCCAGATGAACATCCATCCTTCACAATTTTCATCTCTGTCTTGACCATCCAGCCCCTCAATGCTTTTTCATCTCATACCTATCTCTTAAAATATTAAATTTCCTTCCAGATCCTGCTTAATTACTGACTTCTTCATCTAGCCCCTCATGCACGACCTTCTCACCTCTAACTTTGAAAATACTTCTTTCTAGATTCAGCCAAACTAATAGCTTTTTCATCTTCTGAATCTCCATCTGCTTGTGTCTCCCCTCCCATTCTGTCCATACCCTTGCCATTATCTTGTTTTAAAAATATTTTTATTTCATTCTTATTCAAAATTTAAGCACCTAAATAGAGCATTTCCACTGACACAAAACTCGCGCGAAAAAAATGCATGTGAAACTGGAAGTATTCACTTCATATTGCTTACTTTAAAAAAAGTCTCTAACACATTTAGCATATTACTTTCAAAACCGTCCTGCTTGCCTGTGCTTCCTTCTCAACCATCTTCTTTTCTTTTCTATGCATTTACAAAAAAAAAGTGAATATCCAACTTGGTATCCAAATAGAAAGGAAAAAAAAAAAAAAAAACCCTTGTAAGAAATAAGCATAATCTGACAAGAAGGGATCGAGTCTTAGGAGATCTCTGATAAAACTGATAAGCTAAGGACTCTAACTAAACTTTCGAGAGACAGAACACACAGAAGGACCCAGAGAGGCAGTTCTCCTACTCAAGGTAACCCGGCATCAGAGGGGCGGCCTGCCAGAGTGGTGGCCTGCCAGAGTGAAAGAACTTCAGCCTCCCGGAGGCAGCCCCAGGGCGCTGGGAGCCGCGGCTCACAGCAGTGGGGGAGTCTCCTGAGCTAAACCCCAGGGAGCACCGGGCACAAAGTGGAGGAACAGCTGGGGGACCTCTGCCAGAGTGAGCACATGGAGCCTAGCCCTCAGGGCACACAGCTAGCAGTTTGGTCTTTCTGCAGCCCAGAACCAGAAACAGAAGCAGCAGAGCCAGAAAGCAGGAGCCCCCAGGGCATGAGCCCATTGAGCTGAGGGAGGGGAGTGAACGAGACTGCAGAGCTCTGTCCTCTGCCTCTGGAACAGGACTCTGGGGCTATGACCACATTTGGATACTGATCGAAGTCTAGGCCCCCCACATAGAACATCAGGGCTCCCCCACCTCAGCCCTGTGGCAGAGGGGGGCATTATGGTCATTCACAGACCATGACGGAGGACAGAGCCTCACACACTGAGACCCTTGTGGGAGTGTCCCAAAAGCTCAGGAAGCACCCCAAAACCAGGCCCAGGCTGGGAAAATGAGCAAGAAGAGAAACAATAGGAAGACTATTGAGAAATATTTTGCAAATGAGCACACGAAGGATCAAAATCCTCAGTCTGAAGATGAGGAAGCACAAGCTCCTGCATCTAAGGACTCCAAGAAAAGCAGAAATTGGGCTCAGGCTATGACAGAGCTCAAAAAAGACTTTGAAAATCAAATGAGGGAGTTGGAAGAAAAACTGGGAAAAGAAAGGAGAGAGATGCAGGAAAAACATGAAAATGGAGTCAGCAGCTTAGTCAAGGAAATCCAAAAAAATGCTGAAGAAAATAGCATGCTAAAAACCAGCTTAGGTCAAATGGATAAAACAGTTCAAAAAGTTACTGAGGAGAAGAATACTTTAAAAAGCAAAATTAGCCAGATGAAAAAAGAGATAAGAAAATTCTCTGAGGAGAACAAATCCTTGAGACAAAGAATAGAATTCAGGGAGATTGATGAATTTACCAGTAATCATGAATCAATACTTCAAAACCAAAAAAATGAAAAATTAGAAGAAAATGTGAAATAACTCATTGAAAAAAACAACTGATATGGAAAACAGACTTAGGAAAGATAATGTAAAAATTATTGGAATACATGAAAGTCATGACCAAGAAAAGAACCTTGACATCATTTTCAAAGAATTACTACAGGAAAATTGCCCTGATATCCTAGAAGCAGAGGGCAAAGTAGAAATGGAGAGAATCCACTGATCTCCCTCCCCCAGAAAGACATCCCAAAAAACCAACCCCTAGGAATATTAGCCAAGTTCCAGAACTCCTAAGTGAAAGAGGAAATATTACAAGCAGCCAGAAGGACACAATTGAAATTCCTTGGAGCTGCACTCAGGATCACACAAGACTTAACACCAACTGTAGGAGGCCGCCCCACAGCATACCCACTGGCCTTGCAGGACATGAGATGATGTCCCGTAGAGCAAACTCCGGGATATAGGCCAAGGCAAACCTTGGTCGCCTCAAATCCTCGGCCACAAGGAAACTGGGAGACGCACCCATATCTACCCCCCCATATCTGCCCATCTACTTCCCTATTTCACCCGTCCCTCGCTTGACAAATTTCCGCATAGAGACAGTCAACAAAGGCAATGTAAGAGGCTCAGGCCAATCTGATATAGATCTCAGGAGATCCTCCCATAACCTGCTTCGACATATAGAACATAATATATAAGCTTGCATACACAGAAATAAATTGGACTTGCCCCCTAATCGCCTGTGTGAGTTGTCTTCAGCAGTCCCCCATAGTCCGTAGAGGGAAGAGCCCTGCCTGACAACAAACAACTACATTAAAAGCTCATAGGGCTTGGAATATAATATACTGGAAGGCAAAAGAGCTTGGAATTCAACCGAGAATCAACTACCCAGCAAAACTGAATGTCCTCTTCCAGGGAAAAAAGATGGACTTTCAATGAACCAGGGGAATTTCAAATGTTCCTGTTGGAATGGCTAGAGGTGAACAGAAGGTTTGATCTTCAGATACAGGACTCAGGTGAAGCATGGAGATTGGAGGAGAAGGGGAAAATAGGAGGGACTTAATGATGATGAACTGAATGTATTACTGTATAGAAAAATGACACTGATAATACTCATATGAACCTTCTTAGTTAATAGAGCAGGTAGAGGGAGCTTTTTTAGATGAAGCACAGGAGAAAGCTGAATTAGAATATAAAATATAATGTAAAAATGGAGTCAATAGAAAAAAGGGAAATGTAATGGGAGAAAGAAAAAGGAAGGGGGGAATAGGCCAAGATATTTCATATAAGATTTTTCTTTATCACAATGAACTATTGCAATGTTATGGAATGAGGGAAGGCAAGGGGGGATGAGGGAATCTTCACTCATCAGAGGTGGCTAGGAGAGGAAACAGCATATACACTCAATGAGGTATAGCCATCTGGAGTAAAAAGTGAGGGCAGGGGGAAGGGGGGGATTTGAATGAAGGAGGAAAGGATGGACCATGGGGGGCGAGTGGTCAGATATAACAGGTTTTTTTTTTCTTTTACTTCTTGCAAGAGGCTGGGATTGGATGACCTGACCTGTCCTATAGGGCCAGGTGGATGCTGGGCCTAAGGGGTGGTAAGGGGGCTCAGGGCCTCTTGGCCCCATTGCAAGGGATCTGTCTTCTGAGCCATTCAGCTAACTTACAGAAGAGTCAGAGTGAAAGGAGAGAGAAAATATAGTATATAGTAGTAGAGAAATATGAAAGGAGGGAGTTGTGATCAGCAATGGCAAAGGTGTAAAATTATGGAAGTAACTTTTGTGATGGACTTATCACAAAGAATGTGATATACCTGCGACAGAGTTGTTGGTGTTGGAACAAAGAGTCAAGCACATTTATTATTATTATTTTTGGGGGGTGCAGGGCAAATGGGGCTGGGTGGCCTACCTGGGGCCGAATAGCAGGGTGATCTTTGGGTTTCTATGGCTGGATTGGGACCCAGGTGCTCCTGGCTCAAGGGACAATGATCTGTCCACCATGCAGCCACCTCTATTATTACCATTTCATTTTATTTTGGGTTTTTTCTTTTTTTTTTTTTTTTGGTTTTTGCAGGGCAGTGGGGTTGAGGTGGCTTGCATGTCACACAGCTGAGTGATTATTGGGTGTAAGGGGCCAGATATGGGCTCTGGGGGCTCCTGGCTCCAGGGCTGGTGCTTCATCCATTGCGCCACCTGGCCATACCTACAATTATTACTATTTTTTTTAAATTTTGATTTTTTTCTCTCCCCTTTACTTTATCGCTCAAGCGAGTCTATATTTTTTGGGGGGAGGGGATATTTTGCTTACTCTTAAACAAGAATATTTTATTAATGTATAAAAAACATTATTTGTACAAAATGAGAATAAATAAACATTAAATTAATAAAAAAAATCATAAAAAAAGAAATGCAATGTGTCTGTAGTAACCCTGACTTGAAGTTCAAAAGACTGGGGTTACAGCCCCGGCTCAGCCAACAGCTGTAGCTCCTTTATAGATAGGTGAGTCCCATTTTTGATTTAAATCCTCAGTTTTCCCATCTGTATGATAGATTTCACTCAGCGATCTTGAAAGGCCCTGTCAGCTCTGACTTTTAGTCAGTTTGGAAGAAATAATGCATTGGTTACCTAATTGCCAAAGGTTCTGGTAAAATTGGAGGTGTAGAACTGGAGGTAGTCTAGTCCAAATGCCTCACTTTATAGGCAAGAAAACAAGGACCCAGAAAAGGCAAGTGAAAGGTCAGATAAGAACCTGGGTCATCTCATTCCACGACTCTCCCCCCTCTCTTCAATGATGAAATAAGAGGTCTGGACAAATAAATAAAAACCCAAGTTAAAAACCCAAACATCAAATGAACCTTTGTTCTTTACAAACCTTAGATCACTACAGAAATGTCACATTATCAATGCTAAAGATGCCAGACCTGCAATCAGGAAAGAGACTTTTGTAGAAATCTCTCTTCTGACATTTATTCTCAGGGTTATCTGAACAAGTCACAACAAATCTGAGCTTTAGATTCTGAAAAATCTATACATGCGTAAGACAGGGACAGAATGGTAGCAACCCTTGCATCCCAGACTTGTAATGTAAACCCGTGGATGCCAGGGCAATTTCAATTCTTATTTCTGCCTCCCTTACCCAGAATTTCCTTCCCTTATTCAATGGAAGCTCGGGTCACCACACCATGGGTGGATGAGGCTTTGCAAGGTAACTCATTCCTATTTCCATTCTAGATTCAGAGCTGAAAGAAATTCCAGAGACCAACTAATCTGAACTTCTCATTTTATATATGGGGAAATCTAAGGCACTGCCTCTCCTCCAGCTGCCTTCTGGGACATGTAGTCAGGGGTGGTGGCCACTGACTGGCTCAGGGGGCACTGCCGTCCTGGGGCAGAAGGAGGCCTGGAGATCACTCCAGCTGGGCCGAGGGCACAGGTCCTGGCTCTAGGGGCGGGTGTGGGAGATTGGGGTCAAGGACTGGTGCAGCCTCAGATACAGGCAGGAGAGATGGAGGGAATGCCAGGCAGAGGGGCAAAGCCCTTGGGCAAGGCCTGGAGGGGGCAGCCAGCCAGGGCGGGGCCTGTTCCTTCCCCTCCCCCAAATGTGGGGTCCAGTCCCCCTCGGGGAGTGCATATCCCCCAGTCGCCCCCCCCCCGGCCCCTCCTCTTCCTCACTGCTGCCCTTGACCCTGGCCTTATTGCCACGTGCAGGGCAGCAGTGGTCGCGGGGGTTGGAAGTCAGGATGACCTACAAGTGGAGTCCGGCTGCTGTTAACCAGAATTTCCCTAGACTAAAAAGGAAATGACAAAATTAGTCTAGAAATGAAGTTTTAATAATCTCGGATCTTACAAAACCCACAGGTGGATGGCATCCTCGCAAATGCCAACAATGATATAATATTTGGGTGGTATTTTATACAAAATGAAGAAAGAATCCAAACCTTTCACAGTCAAACGATGAAATTGCACATAGATGACACAATATTTTTCAATAGGATTCTCTCAAATCGTACAATATTTTTAAAAATTATTTTTATTAAAGATATTGAGTTTTATAATTTCCCCCCCAATCTTACTTCCCTCCCCCACCTCCCCAAAGAAAGCAATTTATCAGTCTTTACTTTGTTTCCGTGTTGTACGCTGATCCAAATTGAGTGTGATGAGAGAGAAAGCACATCCTTAAGGAACAGACAAAAACTCTAAGATAGCAAGATCTGACAATGAGATATCTGGGGATTTTTACCTAAATTAAAGGGAATAGGGGCATCTCGGTAGCGCAGAGGATAAAGTACCGGCCCTGGAGTCAGGAGTACCTGGGTTCAAATCCAGTCTCAGACACTTAATTACCTAGCTGTGTGGCCTTGGGCAAGCCACTTAAATCCCATTTGCTTTGCAAAAACCTAAAACAGACAAATAAATAAGCAATAAATAAACAAATTAATTAATTAATTAAAGGGAATAATCCTTGAACTTTGTTCAAACTCCACATCTCTTTACCTGAATGTATTAGATGTATTCTCCTTTGCAGACAGCCCAATAATTGTTCCCGATTGTTGCGCTGATGGAATGAGGGAGTCATTCAAGTTTGATCATCACCCCTATGTTTCTGTTAGGGTATACAGTGTTTTTCTGGTTCTGCTCATCTCACTCAGCATCAGTTCATGCAAATCCCTCCAGGCTTCCCTGAAATCCTGTCCCTCCTGGTTTCTAATAGAACAACAGTGTTCCATGACATACATATATACCACAGTTTGCTAAGCCATTTCCCCAATTGAAGGACATTTACTTGATTTCCAGTTCTTTGCCACCACAAACAGGGCTGTTAGAAATATTTTTGTACAAGTGATGTTTTTACCCGTTTTCATCACCTCTTCAGGGTATAGACCCAGTAATGGTATTGCTGGGTCAAAGGGTAAGCACATTTTTTTTGCCCTTTGGGCCTAGTTCCAAATTTCTCTCCAGAAAGGTTGTATGAGTTCACAGCTCCACCAACAGTGTAATAGTGTCCCAGATTTCCCACAACCCTTCCAACAATGATCATTATCCTTTCTGGTCATATTAGCCAATCTGAGAGGTATTAGGTGGTGCCTCACAGAAGCTTTAATTTGCATTTCTCTAATAATTAATAATCAAATCCTACAATATTTACTTAGAATTAAAATTACTATTGACAATAACAAAAGGATTTTTTCTCTGCTTATCCAAAATGTCTCTTATCTTGACATTTGTTGATCAGTAAGGCTAACATTGAGACAAACAGCTAGTATTGATACAGGTGAAGTCAACACTATGGGAGGCAGTCCTTACATAGCAGAGTGACATTTTATAACTATTGGTTAACAGTTAAGAGATTAAGTTATGATCAGAAATATATCAGATTAGAAATTCCCCCATTTTGATCTAGATCTTTATGTCATTTATAGCTCATTTATAGCTCAATCATATAAAAATTTAGGAAAATGAGTATATTTGGGAATCACATATCAGTGGAACTTAGATTCTCTAAGAACCCCATCTGCCCCATGGGCAAGAGAGATCCATATCAGTAATTCAAATGAGTAATGCAATCACAAATTTAAAAAAATTACAGAGATTCAAAAGGGGACAATCCTTTTTTGATTGTACACACACACACACACACACACACATATATATCATATAGATAAAAGCACACAGCAGCAAGGAAAAGACTCAGGTTCATTTCTTCTGAAATCACCTTATGAAGTTCTATGGCTTTGGATGTAGCTTCAGAGATTTCTTCAATGCAGGTTATTTGCTGAGATTTTTCCTTTTAATATTTTGCACAGTCAATTACTGTTATTGTTACTAGGGAATGAAATTCTGAAATCCCTTAGATCTTAATGATTTATCATTTAATTTGACAGTCACAGAAAATTCAATTACAGGGATTACTATCATTATTTTTGTTATTACCCCATTTGGAGGATACCTTTCCCTTAACAAGATAAACTTTCATAGCAGTTATCCAAAACTACACACTAACCTAGCTGACTATATTAGATTTAGATAAATATAGACCAGAATTACTTCAATTTCAATTCTTGATTTTAACATTGACTGTCTGGCATGATCATAGCAATTTACCATAAAAATCAGAGAGATAAAGAAAGGACGATGGCCCCATATGTATTTTAGAGGTCTGTTCTAGGTGGAGGTCATATAGGTAGTCAGTTGTCTCAAGCCAGACTCCCATTCTGCCAGATGGGGGACATTTTTCTGAATGTCACATTTGTGGGTAACTGAGTCAAGAAAAAGTCCAACCTCAGATCAGAATGAAAAGCTGTATTTCCTACTGTCTTACTCCAAACAAACCTTTTCACCTGTAAATTTCAACAAACCGCTCTTAGGTTTCTTTTCCTTTTCTGACTTCTATGGACTATGTATGATCCACCATTGTTTTCCTTTGATACCTGGATTTCAGACTTAAAATAGAAAGCCTGCCTCAGTCCTATGACATTTTTATAGCAATTTTCCTGTAATTCAGAGAGTCATCTCAAAACTTCATAGACTAGGGGTGGCTAGGTGGGACAGTAGATAAAGCACCAGCCCTGGAGTCAGGAGTACCTGGGTTCAAATCAGGTCTCAGACACTTAATAATTACCTAGCTGTGTGGCCTTGGGCAAGCCACTTAATCACATTTGCCTTGCAAAAACCTAAAAAATAAACAACTGCATATGCTCGGGGACCTATCCCGAGCCTTCGCCTGGATACATACCTTTCCCCGGTCTTCGGACGTCACGGACCCGTCGGTCTTCGGACGCACGGACCCTCCTTTGGGGAAGGAGGGCAATAACTGGACAGAACACCCGGTTGCAGTCTAACAAGCAGGTCTTTATTGCTTACATAGCAGCGGAAAAAGCCTCTCCTCTTCCCCAGTCCCCTCCCTTATCTAGTCTTCTGTTCCTCCCCCGAGCTCCTCCCCTGTTCCTCCCTCATGGGCAGAGCCACTCCTGTTACTGGGGCGTTCCCAGCACCCATGTGGGCGGGTTCACACCCCCAGGCGTCTCCTAACCCATAGGTGGCCAAGGTCCAGAGCTGGGTCCAGAGCAATACCTCACTGTTGTTCAATCATTTTAGTCATATCCAACTCTTCATGACACCATCTGGGATTTCCATTTCCTACTCCAGCTTATTTTACAGATAAGGAATTGAGAGAAAAAGGCTTAAATGACTTGCTCAGCTAGCTAATAAGTATCTGGGGCCAGATTTGAGCTCAGGAGCAAAGTCCTGACCATCAGAACTCTCTCGGCCACCCAGCTGCCTTAAATCCTCCTAGTAAAATGCAGTGTGACCATAAGAGTAGTTGATTAATGTTTGTTGAATTGAATAATACTAGGCATAATGAGTGCATAGGAAGAGTACTGAATATCATGAAATATTTTAATATAAAATGGACTTAATTTCATTGCTTTTGTATTTACTCAAGTAAAAACTATTGGTACAGCCTATTGTCAGTAGCTGTCTAATAAATATTGAATTAGATATTAAGGAACATATCTGAAGATACAATATCTTATGGAGACTTTTTAAAACGAAGAACAGTTTTCTAGTAAACTATCATGAGTGATAATGGATCCTTGAAAAATAAAGATTTCCACAGTAATTGAATGACACTATAATTCCCTTAGCAACAAATATGAGAAACAGATTTTTAATCACAATGCTAAATTGTGACTAATTCTTTAGACATTCCTTTACTAAAAAGGTCCTTGTTTCAAAGTTAGGGAAAAAGTACCTCTTTTGCTCGTTTTACTACTGCTTCAATTTCTCTTTTTACTGTATATAGCTCATTAGTAAGAGCTTCCAGCTTCTGATAGGCCCTTTCTTTGTCTTCTCTGGCTTCTGGCTCAGTGTAGTTTAATGTTGTTTTCAAATTGGTCACCTTTTTAGTTGCCTTCTCTTTAATTGTTTCAACTTTTTGAAAAGATTTCTGGAGTTTTTCAGTGGTTTTGTCCTGAGGGGTAGGAAGAGAATGATTATGATTTTGGCATTAATATTTAAATAGCAAATAAAATGGGGGGGGATAGATATTTCCTAGTATTTACTAAGAGCAAGGCTCTGAGCTAAGTACTTTGCAAAATTCATCTCATTTAGAAATGGAAATTAAAACAAATATGATGAACCACCTCACAATCAAACTGACTAAAATGAGAAAAAGGGGAAAAGATCAATGTTGTAGAAGTTGTGGAAAGATTAGGACATTAATGCCCTGTTGGTGGATTTGTAAACTAATCCATTCATTCCGAAGAGCAATAGAGAACTATGCCCAGAGAACTGATCATAATGGCTCCATCACTCCTATCTTGAGAGGTATGCCATTTTGTAAAGCTCTCTCTCTCTCTCTCTCTCTCTCTCTTTTGCAAGGCAATGGGCTTAAGTGGCTTGCCCAAGGCCACACAGCTAGGTAATTATTTAGTATGTGAGGTTGGATTTGAACTCATGTACTCCTGACTCCAGGGCTGGTGCTCTATTCACTGTGCCACCTAGTTGCCCCAAGTTATGTTAATAAAAAAGACCATTTTAATCATTCTGGACTAAGTATTCATGAGCCATTTATAACAATTTGTTTGCTCGCCCTCAATATTAATGTAAATCTCTTTATCTTATATTTTCCAGGAAGAACATATGAAAATAATGCAGGCAAATGGCTTGATTTCAAGCCCACTTTCTTAGTGTTCTTTGTTGGGGAAATATCTCAAGGGATTACTGGGAAGTTTAGCCTGGAGTTGAAAGTGATTAAAAAGGTTAGGGGGTGGCTAGGTGGCATAGTGGATAAAGCACCGGCCCTGGAGTCAGGAGTACCTGGGTTCAGGTCCAAAACTTTTAAGGAAAAGATTGAGAAGTTATAGTAGGGAAGATTCCTTATTCTTATGACTGGGAGAAATTCCATATTTTCGTCCCTGGGTTGGGGAAGGGGGTCTTGATCCAATCTGCCATCTGGTTAAGACCTGAACACTAAACTAAATCTGGCTGAGGTGTGCCTTACCCAGCCATGGGGGTGGGCAAGAGACATCAAGTACTTAAGCCTTAAAAGGAAAGAGACCCCACCACAGGCAAGATATGTGATTGAGAAAGGAAGGGAGTATAAAATCCATGTGTTAGGAGTAACATTTATTGAAAGGACTTCATATTTAATGAATGTCTCTGCTCTGGTTATATGGCCTAAGAGTGATGACTCTCACCATGTTTTTGAACTGGAGTTTTGGTCATCACTGTGAGGGTTTTAAAAGAAGGTTATTAGTTTTGTTACATTCTGACAAAATTTGTACAGAATGGGAGGAATTAAATAATAACCTTAGATTGTTAAATTGGTTTTGATTTTAAACTGTATTGAAACACCTTTGAGTTAAAGGAAAGTGGTATTAGGTTAACTAACAAGAAAATATATGTATATATATATATATATATATATATATATATATATATGTGTGTGTGTGTGTGTGTGTGTGTGTGTGTGTGTGTGTGTGTGTGTGTGTGTATTCATATACACATACACACATACATAAAACTAAGAAGAAAACCTGTGTTATCAGGGAAATTTACTGATTTTGGGGGGACAAAACTCTAGTTCAGTACATTTTTATTTTGGATGGAGTTTTTGGAATGTGAATGCTGGATTCTCTGTATAAAGTACTCGAAAGCTTTTATGAAACTAAACTGTTAGAAGTTTAGTTGTAATTGCATTGGGGTTTTCAATTTATCATGTGTATGAGATTGGATCCTTAGAGGATCTGGGTAAAGAAGTCTGGGAGACAAAAGTATGATGATACCAGGGTAGATATTTTGCTCGTGTTCTAAGGGAAATGAAATGTTTAAATAAGAATTTTATGTTTGATGTAAATTAACAACATATGTTCAATTTTAAAGAAGTTAAGAATGTGAACTTTGCTCTTGGTAACTGTAGAGAGGTGATGTGGGGGCTCTGAACAAATAGCAATTGTGTAGTCTCACTGTCAGATAACATATTGATGAGTAAGGCGTATTTCTCAGTTATGTCAAACTCTTTTGTAACTGCAAAAGGATTATATTTGCAATATTTAGTTAGCTCTTGTGAATATATGACATTTAAATACAGCATTTCTATAACTTGCAAATAACATGTGATTGTCTTTCAAATGCAATAAGTAAAATATTAAAAATTATGACCCCCTTCTGGGATAGCTCTGTGGGTTCATGAATAATGTGTGAATGGAAGGATTGCTTGTACAAGGTAGTAATTTGTGTGGTATTCTTACTGTTGTTTTATTATATTGGAATTAATAATACGTGTTGCAAATTTGAAGTCACCTAACATGTCCTAATTGTTTTAAGTAATTCTGAAAAGTAATTTTGTTTGTTGGGGGCAGCTTGGTGGTATAGTAAATAGAGCATTCATCCTGGAGACAGGAGGACCTGAGTTCAAATTAGAATACAGACACTTAATGATTACCTAGCTGTATGGCCTTGGTCAAGCTACTTAACCCCATTGCCTTGCAAAAAAACCCCTAAAAAAATAAGATGAGAAATAGAGTGAACATTTTTAGAATTTTTACCCCTTATTTACTTGCCTCTTGTCTAAGAGGACATTTTATTGTTGAGTTCTAGCCATTCCATTTAGAATATTAGCTAAAAAATATATTGATGAAATGAATGAGTCTATATTAACTGGCTATCTCTACAGTTAGAGGTTGTCACATAACACATCAGAAGTATTAAATTCAAATTAAAAAATTAAAATTCTGTTTTAATTTTCATTGGAAGAAAATGTTTCATTATTAATTGATTCAGAGGTCTTAGTAATAAAATCAAAGATCATATCTGAGCAAGGATTCAGAGAATCTTAATTCTAATGACTTTTAGAAGAAGGTTTGAAGAAAAGGAGTTGTGGGAGACACAGTCACTTTAGTTATGGGGAGATGGACATCCAACATGGAGATCCAACAGAACACATTTTTTTTTTGTATTTCAATGAGAGCATAGACTAAAACCCCAACCAAGTTTGCAGAAAACTACTGCAGAGTATTAGGAAGGAAAGGCTAGAAAACCAGATGGAAAAAAATAACAGTACCTGTCCCATCACTGCACTATTTTTCCAATATGGGTGAAATGATGAATGCCTGACTTTTGGTATCATGGTCTCATGTTGTCCTTTGCTTCCGTTACCAACAGACTTTCCTGAATCTGATTGGCTTACAAACTGATGAGGATCTTCCATACCAGCATAAATGGAAGTGTCTGGTTCTGCAAGGAGCCAATATGTGTGTCACTGATGAGGCGATCACCAGGTCCACCTAGAGTCAATAGTAATGCCTTCAGACAGGTTCCACTGCAGTCTCTTTATCTCTATTTAGGAAGTTTTCATAGGAGTTGCCCGCTTAAATTACTGCGCTACCTGAAGGTGGGTTTTGTTTCCAAAGAGATATTCAAAACATAATAATTAGATTGTGACTTATAGTAACTTGTGCTTATATATATGTATATATATATATATATATATATATATATATACTTATATATGTCTATATGTATATCTATATATGTACTTATATATGTATACTGTGCCATCTAGCCACCTACATATAAAATAAAATATGAATAATTTGTGAATTGTATATATCAAATTATTATATTAACCCATACAATTGGATTATAGGCCTTGATTGTTGTTCATTCTTTGTTCTTAAGAGGACCAGTGATGTCAGGAGAGTGTTGACTTCCAAGTAAATTAAATTTAAGTCATCAACCTCACTCTCTCTTCCAGAGTCATCAGGGTTTGCTGATAAAACATAGATCAGGATGATGAGATGGCTGCAGATGCACTGGGAGATCTTGGCCTTTTAAACCGAGGTCTTTTCCAGGTGTCAGTTTGTCTGAGACAACACCCATTCAGTAATACAGGTTAGGTATGAAGTAAGGTAAAAGATTGACTATTTTGCCTTCATAAAAGAATCAATCTGAGAAGAGAAAAAAGACCCTCAGAATTTCTATCCAAAACAGAAGGTTCTTCTTAAATTAGGGTAGACTTCTGTAACTAAAACAGGTGATACCTGAAAGGAATTGCATTAGTCATTTATATCTTTGCTCTAGTTAATAAGTTCTTAATAACAAAATCTTCCCAGTCATGTAAAAGTTGCTGGATGAGAAGGGAGAAATATATAATCCTATCTGGGAATTTTATACTTTAAATTGGGATTTTGATAAAGCTTAATGGCAATCCCTGAGCTAACAGAGAGTTACTGAGTATCATTTTCCTTTTTTTTTGTATGTTTATTTTTAAAGGTCAACACATATTTAGACAACTTAAATACATAGTTCCAACAGAAATAGTCCGGCAAATGCAGCAACGGTCTCTTAATATGTTCTCACATTCAGACGCACTGGCTGGGATCATGTGAGTTCTTTAAAATTAAAAAAAAAATTATTTTTATTGGTACACATCTTTCTTATCTGCAATGTAATCTACAATCTCTTGTGGACACATTAACTTTTTGGCAGCTGTGTCAGGAATTTCAAACCCATATTCATCTTCCATGGTCATTATAATTTCTACTTGGTCCAAACTATTCAAGCCCAGGTCTTTCATGAAATGGGAAAAGACTGAAAGCTTTTCTGGGTCAGTCTTATCATATAGTTTCAAGACACAGAGGACACGGTCCTAAATGCTCTCCAGTGTCAGAGGGGGCATGTCACTATATCGGTGGCTCAACTGTAGGGATATTCCTGAAACAGCCGCTGCCCCCCTCCCCTTCATCACCGCTGCCCCACCACCATCAGAGCCCCTTAAACCCCACTGATGCTGCCCCTAAATCCTGTCTCCCCCTAAACCCTGCCGCCCCCTAAACCCTACCACCATCGCCAACATACCACTGCCATCGCTGCCCCTTAAATCCAGACCCAGCTGCCAACCAGGCCGCCCCCAGCAGCCGAAGCAAGGCGAGCCCAGGCTCTGGGGGTGGAAGGGTGGGGCTGAGGCCGAGGGCAGGCTTCGGACACAGATGGAGAGGACACAGGTACACCATGGCTATGCTGACCCTGACTGGAGTCTCAATATCACTCTCAAAAGGAAGGAAGGTTACAAAGAAATGTATCAAAAAAATCCCAATATAATTCAGAGCTTTGAAGTATAATGTCAATAATACAATAGTATGACTCTACATTTATAAGAACTAGAAAATCAGGAAGCGGCTTGAAGATCAAATCCTTTGATTTGGATGGCTATATATCTCTTATTTTTAACTATTTCTAAGGTAATCTTAAAAATGCTATAAATGCTTGAAAGTACAAGGATATGAAGTATTATGCTATATCTAGAAGATACTGAAGTCAGAAGTTCTTACCCTATCAGGCAAAGTAGAAAAATGAAAATCTAAGACCAATCCTTAGAAGGGTTCTGCATCTTATTAAGTAGCTGCAACTGCTGTGCCTGTAGAATGTTTACATTTCAAAGAGATGGTTGCTGAGCAATGACCTTGCAGGGATGAAATGACAGGACCACTTGCATTCAATTCAATTCAACAAATATTTATTAATCACTCAGTGGCTGGGGATTCAGAATTGAGTAAAACACTAAGGATCTGGATTCAAATTATAATTCACTATTAGGTGTGGGGACATGAACAATGTACTTCATCTCTCTTTCATCTGAGGTTTCTTCAGCTGTAAAATAAGAAGTACAGAGATGAATATGTTTGAAACCCTCCTAGCTTTAAGTTTGTATAAGTATCTTTGCCCTCAAGGAGTTTTCAGTCAATTTAGGGAGAATAAGATAATCAAATGGTTATGGTACATAACATAATAGGTGCCAAAGAGTTCAAAACCAAATGCCGTGGTTGTTCAGAAAAGAGAGATTATATGAATTTGGGAGGATCAAGAAAATCTTCATGGAAGAGGGAGAACTTGAATTTTGGAAGATGGGAAGACTATCAGCCAGATATAATGGTTTTTCATGTGGTCATATTAAAACCCCAGGTAGTTTCAATAAATTGTTTCTCAAAAAGAAGCATCCAACTGACTCATTAACAATCAAAACACCAGAAAAGTTAAAAATTATGTTTTGGCTATTCCTGCTTGTGAAAAAAATATTTTTCCATTAGAAAAAACAAACAAAACAAAATAAACAAAAATCCTAAACGCTTAATGTAACATGAAACTAGTTGTATATGCTTATTCACCCTTCCATTGTCCTCTTTTGGTACATGGATGATCAGGGTCTCCAGGTCTTCAAAAATTTTTCTTTAACTTCATCAGTGTTCATCATGGTGGAAGCATAGGCACCAATGATGGTGGCATGGCGTTTTCCTGGAAGTGGTAATCTCATTGTCATAAGGCTGTCATTCAGATTATTATTTCCATTTTGGTAGGCATTCAAGAATGTTGACTGTATTAGTTTTTTTGTTTTGTTTTGTTTTGTATTCTTTATAGGTTTTTGTGAGGCAAGTTGGGTTAAGTGTCTTGCCCAAGGCCACACAGCTAGGTAATTATTAAGTGTCTGAGACCAGATTTGAACCCAGGTACTTCTGATTCCAAGGCCGGTGCTTTATCTACTATGCCACCTAGCTGCCCTAGATTAGTTTTGATAGCAAAACATACCTCAGCTTCATGGCGTTCCCTTTCACTGTGATCCTTCCAGAAAAATGTGCATCCAGCTCTGACTTCAATAAGCTGGCCTTCATTTCCAAGCCTAGTTTCATTCAGGGCTTCTATTTAGATACCATACCTACTGAGTTCTCTTGTGACAAGACCTGTTTGTCTTTCAGATCTATTGGATCTTGTGTTATTTAGGAATGTGCCCATGTATTGTTCATCCAAAAACTGACTGAAATTTTCCAGGTTATGTGGCATGAAGAGGTTATCCTCCCCCAAGAATTCAAGGTTTCCTCCATCATCCATCTCTATAAAGGCAAAGGGAATAGATTCTCCTGTGACAATCACAGGGGTATTTCTCTTTTATTCATTGCTGGTAAGATTCTTGGCAGAGTCCTTCTCAATAGGCTGGTTCTTCGCCTGGAAGTTGGTCATCTTCCTGAGAGTCAATGTGGCTTCAGAAAGGGTAGAGGAACAATCAAAGTGTTTGCTGCCTGATAACTTCAGGAAAAATTCCAGGAACAGCACAAAGGTCTGTATACATTTGTAGATCTGACCAAGGCCTTTGATACCATCAGTCATGAGGGTTTATGGAAAAATTTTGCCGAGAGAAGTTAATCAGTATAATAGGTGAGTTCCATGACAACATGTTAGCCTGGGATTCTGGATAGTGGACAATGCTCTAGAGATTTCCCATTTGCCAATTGAGTAAAACAAGGATGTGTCCTTGTTCCCATGCTTTTCAGCATGGTGTTTTCAGCCATGTTATCAAACACCTTTACTAAGGATGGACATGACCTCAAGGTCAGCTTGATGGCAAATTCTTTAACTTGAAAAGGATACAAGCCTAGTCCAAAGTGGAGGTAATGTTGTTGCATGATCTTCTGTTTGAAGATGATTGTGCCCTCAATGCAGACTCTGAAGCAGAGATGCAACAAATTATGGATAGATTCTCTGCTGCTTGTGTTCATTTTGGTCTTACAATGAACATCAAGAAAACCCAAGTGCTCCATCAGTGAGCAGCACACCATCTATATGTGGAACCATCAATTACAGCAAATGGAGAAGTTTTGAGCACTGTGGACAAATTCACTTATTTTGGCATGTCCTTGCCAGGGAGGTTCACACTGACAATAAAGTCAACAACAGCATTACCAAGCTAGCTCAGTATTTTGGTGGTTCTGAAATAAAGTGTGGGAGAGAAGAGATATTAGACTGACTACCAAAGTGAAGGTCTACAGAGCTATTGTGCTGACCTCATTGAGGTAGATCTGTGATACCTGGACAGTCTACCAGCACCAGGTCTGGAAACTGAATAGCTTCCATTTAAATTGTCTTAGGAAGATTGTGATCACCTGGCAGGAGAAAATACCATAAGATCCTTTCTCATGTTAAAATGCCTTGCATCCCAACATTCCTACAGAATGTGCAACTACGATGGACTGGTCATCTTGCTAGAATTCCAGATGTATGTTTTCCAAAATAATTATTTTATGGAGAACTCACACAGGGCAAGCATTCACAAGAGGGTCAGAAGGATACCCTAAAGTCCTCATTGAAGAAAATTAGAATTTATTGCATATAATGGGAGACTCTGGCACAGAACTGCATAGTATGGCATGACCTTATTAGTGAGGGAGCTGCATTCTGTGAGGAAGGCAGAACTGAAACAGCAAACGTGACACCTGTGTTTACATTACCCACCCCAGGTTTCACATGGACTTTTTGTGACTGACCTGTGGTAGAGCATTCTGAGCTTGTACTGGTCTGATCAGTGACATTTGGGCATACTGTAATTTGTCTCAAACACAGTGATATCATTTTGGTCTTCTTCAATGAAGGCCAAGAACCAATCAGCAACCCTTCCATTATTTATCAAATGACAAAAGAAATGAAGAAGACATCAAATTACCAAAGAAGTAACAACACTATTCATGTATTTAAGAGTTTTGAAGCTGTTTGGTATTATCTTTTATTTAGTAGAAAGTCATCCTCAGCTCCTGATACTCTTTCACCCACATTTCCATATCCAATCCCTTGCAAATTCTACCTTTGAAATATCTCTTCTAGATTTCCGGCCAAGATGGCAGAGAGAAGACAGGCACAGTTCTAAAGTCTCCTGAACTCTTCCCCATCTGTCACATGAAACAAACCTCTTAAAAGAAATCTGACCCACACCACCCAGAAAGAAACGCCAGGAGAAAGAACTTGTCCCTCATGATTTCTCTCTGGTAGCAGCTTTGGCCGAATTCGGGCAGGCAAGTCTGGTCTCAGAGGGAGGATCAGCCCCGGATCAAACAGATTAACAGCTGAATTGGAAACAGGAGTCTGAGAGCCCGAGAGCCGGACCTGCTGGATCGGTGGTGGGCATAGATGGCAGGAGCTTGAGTCAACTATGGAGCAGAGGTGCTGGTGTTGGTGCTGTCCCCTGGGAGCTTGCAGCCCAGCCCAGTTGAGGAATGACCACAGGGCAGGGCAAAAAAATTCAATAGCTTCAACTCCTCCCTTCCAGCAAAGGGAGAAGGCCTCAATCAAGTTCACAGACACTCCAGAGAAAGCAACCAACACCTCCTACTGTCCAGCTAGAGAAACCGCACTTAGTGAGTAAAGCCTTTAGAGATCCCAAGCCCCTGTGAACGAGCCCCTCCCCAACTCAGGTCTTAGCAAAATGAAGCAGGGTCAATGGAAAGGTGGATCCATAGAAAAAATGTTGGAAGGGAAAGACCCCAACTCAGAGAGACCTGGAACCTCTGAGGAGAATACAATGTGGTCTTCAGCATAGAAAGACTACCTTGAAGAAATAAGGAAGGAGCTTAATAATTTGGGAGAGACAAGTAATCCCTTGCAACAAAAAAACAAAACCATAGAAAGTACAATTGGACAAATACAAAAGAAAAATATATCTCTCATATCATGATTTGGACAATTAGAAAATGAGAATAATTCTCTCACATATCAATTGGACAAACACAAAATGAGAATAATTCTGTCAGAACCTCAAATAGGCAAATGTAAAAAGGAAATAATTCTCTCAAAACTTCTATTGGTCAAATGGAAAGCTCTTTCTAAATTAAAACTGACCAATTGGAAAAGGAGTTGCAAAAGGTTAATGAAGAAAATTCCTCCCCCCAAAAAAGAATGGAGTCTACAGAAACTAATGAGTCCATGAGAGAGCAAGATTCAGTTAAACAAAATCAAAAAATAGAAAAAACAGACACAAATGTAAAATACCTCCTTGATCGAGGAGGGGCCACATGAAAATTATAGGACTTACTGAAAACATTGAAGACAAAAAAAGCCTGGACTTAATATTACAGTATCTAGTGATGGAAAACTGCCCTGATATCATGGAATTGGAGGGCAAAGTAGTTATTGAAAGAGTAAATTGATCCCCACCAGAAAAAGGTCCTAAAATGAAAACACCAAGTAATGTTGTGGCCAAATTCATGAACTATCAAATAAAAGAGAAAATCCTGCAAGCAGCCCGAAAGGAACAATTTAAATATCAAGGAGCCACAGTAAGGGTCGTGCAGGACCTGGCTGCATCAGCATTAAGGCATTGCAGAGCCTGGAATGAGATATTTCAAAGAGCAAGTGAGCTTGGAATGCAGCAAAGATTCTACTTTCCCACAAAGATGAGCCTTCTCTTCCAGGGAAAAAGATGGACATTTAACAAAACAGAAGAATTCCAAAAATGTCTGATGAAAAGACCAGAGCTAAACAGAAAATTTGGACATCAAACAGGAGGTTGAAAAGACACCCGAAAAGGTTAAAAAGGGGTGGGTGGTAAAAGGAAAATAAATGCAATCCTGTAAGTTGAAACTGGATATATCCCAGCATGGGGCAAAATAGATACTCATAAATCTTGAGAATTGTAACTCTAACAGACAGAATATAACTAGCCAGAAATGATGGACACTCATGAGCTATCCATGAGACTGCCATCTAATGGAATGTAACTGGCTTTAACCCCACTTGGGAGGAAGACTCTAATAACTGTCAGGAATTTTGACTCTATTTAATAGAATATACTGAACTAGAAGGGACAAACACTTAGAATTTTCTATGACTTAGATAGAATGATCTTAAACTTTACCTCCTTAAAAAGGGGGACAGGAAAGATACTGGAGGAGGGAGGGGATTGAATGGGGTAAATCTCATTACATTAAGAGGTACAAAATACCTATGGTTACAGAGGGGAAGAAGGGAGCAGATGAGAAACACCTACACATACTCAGTTAACTTATAAAACATCTAACCTTTCAAGTATTAATAGGTGAAAAGGGGAAGGGGGAACAGAGAAAGGGAAGAGGAGTGTGGAAAAGAGGAGAAATAACAAAAGGAAGGGAAGGGAAAAGGGAAAAAGGGAAAGCGGAAAAAAGGGGAGGGTATGATATAGGTGGGCAAACACACTGAAGGGGGTGGTATTCAGAAACAAAATATTGGGGAATATGGATAAAGGGGGGGAGGAAGGTAGAAAATACAAACAGAGGGAAGATAGCATGGAGGGCAATAAAGAATTAATATCATAACCTTGAATGTGAATGAGCTGAGCTCTCCCTTAAAATATGAGCAAATAGCCGAATGGATTAAAAACCAGAATCCTACAATATGCTGCTTACAAGAAACTCATTTGAAGCAGAAAGATACATAGAGAGTAAAGGTAAAAGGTTGGAGCAAAATATATTTTGCTTCAGCTGAAGAGACAAAAGCAGGGGTAGCAATCGTTGTCTCAGACAAAGCAGCAGCAAAAATAGATAGCGTTAAAAGAGATAAGGAAGGAAATTTTATCCTCCTAAAAGGTACCATAGACAATAAAGGCATTTCAATATTTAATATATATGCACCCAGTGGGATAGCACCCAAACTCTTAGAGGAGAATCTGAAAGAACTAAAGGAAGACATAGACAGCAAAATTCTGCTAGTGGAAGACCTCAACCTCCTGTTCTATCTAGATAAATCGAATCATAAAATAAACAAGAAAGAAGTTAAGGGCTAAATAGATTGTTAGAAAAATTAGATATGGTAGACGTATGGAGGAAACTGAATGGGGATAGAAAGGAATATACCTTTTTCTCTGCAGTACATGGAACTTATACAAAAACTGACCATGTACTAGGACATAAAAACTTAATGATCAACTGCAGAAAGGCAGAAATAGTGAATACATCTTTCTCAGATCACAATGCAATAAAAGTCATATGCAATACTGGGCCAAGGAGATATAGACCCAGAACAAATTGGAAACTGAATAACCTCATTTTAAAAAAAGAGTGGACCAAAAAACAAATTATAGAAAGAATTAACCATTTTATCCTAGATAATGATAATAATGAAACAACATACCACAAACTATGGTATTCATTCAAAGTGACTCTCAGGGGATATAGTATAGCTCTAATTGCTTACATGAGTAAAGTGGAGAAAGAGAAAAATCAATGAACTAAATATGCAACTAAAAATATTAGAGAAAGAACAAATCAGAAATCCCCAATTAAATACTATATTAGAAATTCTAAAAATTAAAGGAGAAATTAAGAAAATCCAAAGCAAATAAACTGTTGAAATAATAAATAAAACCAAAAATTAGTATTATGAAAAAAACCAATAAAATTGAGAAACCACTGGTCAATTTGATTAAAAAAAGAAAGAAGAAAACCAAATTGCTAGTACCATAAATGAAAAAGATGAACTCACCACCAATGAGGAGGAAATTAAATCAATAATTCAAAATTATTTTGCCCAACTCTATGCCAATAAATTCAATAATCTCAGTGAAATGGGTGAATATTTACAAAAATATAAGTTGCCCAGGTTAAATGTAGAAGAGATTAAATACCTAAACAACCCTATCTCAGAAAAAGAAATTCAACAAGCCTTTATTGAACTCCCTAAAAAAAAGCTCCAGGCCCTGTTGGATTCACAAGTGAATTCCAAGAAACATTTAAGGAACAATTGGTTCCGATTCTATATGAACTCATTGGAAAAATGGGGAAAGATGAAACTCTGCTTAACTCTATGAAACCAATATGGTGCTGTTTCTTAAACCAGGAAGACTTAAAACAGAGAAAGAAAATTATAGACCAATTTCCATGATGAATATAGATGCAAAAATCCTAAACAAGTTATCACTAGGATAATACATTATGATCAATTAGGATTTATTCCAGGAATGCAGGGTTGGTTAAATATTAGGAAAACTGTTAGTATACTCAATTATATCAACTATATCAACAACAAACCTATTGGAAATCATATGATCATATCAATAGATGCTGAAAAAGCTTTTGACAAAATACACCATCCATTCCTCTGAAAAACACTGGAGAGTGTAGGAATAAATGGACTGTTCCTTAAAATCTTTAGCAGTATCTATCTGAAACCATCAACAAGCATTATATTCAATGGGGAGAGGCTAGAGGCATTCCCAATAGGATCAGGGGTGAAACAAGGGTGCCAATTATCACCACTACTATTGCATTAGAAATGTTAGCATCAGTAATTAGAGAAGAAAAAGAAATGGAAGGAATTAGAATTTCAAAGGAAGAGACAAAACTCTCACTCTTTGCAGATGACATGATGGTCTACCTAGAGAATCTCAAGAAATCATCCAAAGAACTACTGGAAACAATTAGCAATTTTAGAAAAGTTGCAGGTTATAGAATAAACCTTTATAAATCCTCAAATTTCTATATATGTCTAGCAAGATACAGCAGGAAGAGCTAGAAAGAGAAATCCCATTCAAAGTAACCTCAGACAATATAAAATACTTGGGAGTCTATTTGCCAAGACAGACTCAGAATCTTTTTGAAAACAATTATAAAACACTTCTCACACAAATTAAATCAGATTTAAATAACTGGGCAAATATGAACTGCTCATGGATAAGTAGAGCTAATATAATAAAAATGACAATTCTACCAAAACTCAACTATCTGTTTAGGGCCTTACCAATCAAGATTCTAAAAAATTACTTCAATGAGTTAGAAAAAATTGTAAGTAAATTCATATGGAGAAATAAAAAGTCACGAATTGCCAGGAGCTTAATCAAAAAAAAAATTGCAAAAGGAGGGTGCTTAGCCCTACCTGATTTAAAATTACATTATAAAGCAGCAGTTACCAAAACTGTTTGGTATTGGCTAAGAAATAGAGAGGTGGACCAGTGGAATAGACTAGGTGTAAAAGCAGGAGATGATGATAGTAATCTGCTGTTAGATAAGCCCAAAGAGTCCAGCCGTTGGGATAAAAACTCCCTCTTTTGTAAAAACTGCTGGGATAATTGCAAGTTAGTATTGAAAAACTTAGAGTAGACCAACACCTAACACCCTTTACCAAGATAAGGTCCAAATGGTTACAGGACTTAGACATAAAAAACAATACTATAAATAAATGAGAAGATCAAGGACTAGTTTAGCTGTCAGATCTATGGAAAGGGGATCAGTTTGTGACTAAGGAAGAGTTGGAGAACATCACCAAAAACCAATTAGATGACTTAGATAACATTAAATTTAAAAGCTTTTGCACAGATAGAACCACTGTAACCAAGATCAAAATAAATGCAGTAAACTGGGAAACAATCTTTACAACTAATGATTCTGACAAAGGACTCATTTCTAAAATATACAGAGAACTGAGTGATATTTTTTTTTAAAAAAGCCATTCCCCAATTGAAAAATGGTGAAATGGTATGCAAAGGTAATTTACAGATGAGGAGATCAAAACAATGAATAGCCATATGAAAAAATGCTCTAAAAATTAATTATTAGAGAAATACAAATTGAAACATCTCTGAGGTACCACCTCAGACCTCTCAGATTGGCCAGTATGACCAGGAAGGATAATGATCATTATTGGAATGGTTGGGGGAAATCTGGGACACTATTACACTGTTGGTGGAGCTGTGAACTCATCCATCCCTTCTGGAGAGCTATTTGGAACTATGCCCAAAGGGCAACAAAAATGTCCATACCCTTTGACCCAGCAATACCACTACTGTGTCTTTATCCTAAAGAGATGAAGGAAAAGGGTAAATGCATTACTTGTACAAAAACATTTATAGCTGGCTGTTTGTGGTGGCAAAGAATTGGAAATCAAGTAAATGTCCTTTAATTGGGGAATGGCTTAGCAAATTGTGGTATATGTATGTCATGGAACACTATTGTTCTATTAGAAACCTTGAGGGACGGGATTTCAGGGAAGCCTGGAGGGATTTGCATGGACTGATACTGAGTGAGATGAGCAGAACCAGAAAAACACTGTACACCCTAACAGCAACATGGGAGTGATTTTCAACCTTGAAGGACTTGCTCATTCCATCAGTGCAACAATGTGGCGCAATTTTGGGCTGTCTGCAAAGGAGAATGCTATCTATCCACATAAGGAGCTGTGGAGTTTGAACAAAGTTCAAGGACTATTCCCTTTAATTTAGAAACAAACAGATATCTTATTGTCTGATCTTGTTACCTCTTAGACTTCTCCTCTTTAAGGATATGATTTCTCTCTCATCACATCCAATTTGGATCAAGGTACAACATGGAAACAAAGTAAAGACTGACAAAGTGCTTTCCGTGGCGGGGGAGGGGGAGCAAGATTGGGGGGGGATTGTAAAACACAAAAAAATACATTAAAAAAAGAAATATCTCTTCTATGAACCCCTTCTCTTCTTTGACAAAGTCAACATCCTAAGCAGTCCCCTTATCAATAAATGGCACTTTCACTGACTATCCGTTATGTCTATAATTCTCTTCCTCTCCATCTCTGACTCCTATCTTCAAGTCTCAGCTAAAATCCCAAATTCTACAGAAAAGATTTTCTTAATCTCCCTTTCCTGGTTCTCCTTAAATTCCAATACTTACCCCCTCTGTTGATCATCTTAAATTTATCCTGTATACATCTCATTTGTACATAGATGTTTGCATATTATCTCTTCCATAAGATCTGAACTCCTTGAAGGCAGGAACTTTCTTCTGACATTTTTTATATCAGAGGCTAACAAATATCAGGTGCTTAATAAATACTTTTTTTTGACTGAATGACTGCCTGAAAAGATGTTTCAGAAATCACTTTCTCCTCACTATCATTTACAGGCTGTAAAGATGAGCATAGTGGAACCAGTCCTAGACCTAGTAAGCAATTTAAGCAACCACTAATCAAAACACTGGGTTTGTCTTTTCTCTGGACTACATTACCTGGTAAAGAAGGACCAGGTTTGGATGAAACCAGACCATATAGCAACAGATGTTGGTTTAATTACATTTTCCATAAAACTGTAACCCAATTTTTCCATCCATTTTTGTTGAATAATAAAGATTTTCCCTTAGGAATGTGTTGGGGGGGGTAAAATAATATTTCTGTACTTTTGATTCCAAATCTTCATTATTTAATCTATTCTTCTGACCAGTATCCTATTTTAATTTAATACTAGAACTTTTTAATAATTGCTGCTTTCTTCTATAATTTGAGATGTCATTTCTATTTTATCTTTTTTTCATAAATTTTTCATTAATTCCCTTGAGATCTTTGCCATTTGACATATGAATTTTGCTACTATTTACAATGAATACCTCTTCAGTTGTGTAGCACTGGTTTCATTTTTGTAAAAAAAAGTTTTTAATTATATTTTTATAAGTCTTTTTGGTCTCTGTAAATTAATTTCCACATATTTAGTTATATATTGTATCTTAATATACAGCCTAACATATATCAGGTGATTAATAAATACTTTTTTTGACTAAATGACTGCCTGAAAAGATGTAGCAGCTTTATTTTTGTAGTCAGACTTTTTGATGATTCTCTTGGGTTTTCCATATATACTGCCCTCTTATCTGAAGAGAAGTTTCCATTTTTTCTTTCCCAGTATTTATTCATATCATTTCTTTTTTCCTTTATTGACATAGTTGGAGGTAACATTTCTAGGGTTATGTACAATAATAATGGTTAGAGTGCATAATCTTTGATCTTTTTATTTTTATATCAAGTATTTTATTTGTTTTCCAATTGTTTTCCAGTAGCACTTTCTACCTGTCACCTTTGAGTTTTTTGAGGAAATTTCTAATATTTTTTGGATGACAAAAAAAACTAGCCTTTGTTTTTAGATAAATGTTTTTATCTATGTTAAGAAAAATCCTTCCATTCTTATACTTTTTGGTATTTTTAATATAAGTGAATATTTTATTGAGATTTTTCTTTATTGATATAATCACATGAATGTTTTCATTATTTATTTATAATTGATGAAACATTCACAAGTAAACTTACTATTTTTATATTACTAGAATAAATCTATATTGGTTAAAATAATTTATTCTTAATAGTTTTTTTAATCAATGCTTATCTGTTATTTTTCTTTTCCTTTGCCTTATCCACCCTGAATCAAGCTCACAATTACAATTGTTTCATAGAAAGAGGAAAGTGATCCAGAGAATCCAGCAACTGGATAAAAACTCTCTCTTTGATAAAAACTTTTAGGAAAATTGGAAGTTAGTAGGCAGAAACTTGGATTAGACCAATGCCTCACACCCTATACCAAAATAAGATCAAAACAGATACATGATCTAGACATACAAAACAATATTATAAGCAAGGCAGAAGATCAAGGAATAGTTTACTTGTCAGATCTATGGAAAGGAATGTAGTTTATGATGAAGGAAGAGATGGAGAACACCAATTAAAAATAAACTGGACAATTTTGATTACATTAAATTAAAAAGCTTTTGAACAGACAAAAACACTTTAACCAAGATCAAAAGAAATGTACTGAATTGGGAAACAATTTTATGACTAATATTTCTGACAAAGGACTCATTTCTAAAATATACAGAGAACTGAGTGAAATTAAAAAAAAATAAAGACAAGCCATTCCCCAACTGACAAATGGTCAAAGGATATGCAAAGGCAATTTACAGATGAAGAGATCAAAGCAATCCATAGACATATGAAAAAATGCTCTAAATCATTACTTATTAGAGAAATGCAAATTAAAGCTTCTCTGAGGTACTACCTCACACCTTTCAGATGGGCCAAAGGACCAGAAAGGGTAATGATCATTGTAGGAAGAGCTGTGGGAAATCTGGGACACTATTACATTGCTGATGGAGCTGTTAACTCATCCAACCTTTCTGGAGAGAAATTTGGAACTACTCGCAAAGGGCAACAAAAATGTGCATAACCCTTGGTCCAGCAATATCACTACTGGGTCTATACCCTGAAGAGATGATGAAAAAGGGTAAAAACATCACTTGTACAAAAATATTCATAGCAGCCCTGTTTGTGTTGGTAAAGAATTGGAAATCAAGTAAATGTCCTTCAGTGGGGGAATAGTTTAGCAAACTGTCGCATATGTATGTCATGGAACACTATTGTTCTATTAGAAACCAAGAGGGATGGGAATTCAGGGAAACCTGGAGGAATATGCATGAACTGATGCTGAGTGAGATAAGCAGAACCAGAAAAAAACACTATACACTCCATCAGTAACATCAGAGTGATGATCAACCTTGATGGACTAGCTCATTCCATCAGTGCAACGTTGAATCATGGTCAATTTGGGGGGGGCTCTCTGCAATGGAGAATACCATCTGTATCCAGAGAAAGAATTGTGGAGTTTGAACAAAGACCAAGGACTATTACCTTCAATTTAGAAAAAATCAAATAAACTGATTTCTTATTGTATGATCTTGCTATCTCTTATACTTTATGTTTCTTCCTTCTCTCATCACATTCAGTTTGGATCACAGACACAATGTAAGGACTGACAAATTGCTTTCAGTGGGAGATGGAGGGGAGGGAAGTAAGATGGGGAAAAATTGTTAAACTCAAAATAAAATCTTTAAAAATAGATATATGCATATACATGTGTATTTATATGTAATATATTATTATATACTATTACATTTATATTAATGTTTGCAAAGAAAAAAATTTAGCTTTCCATAAGTTTTAATTTTCTTTATTTCCCCTTCATTTGTTATGATTTTCCCCTTCTCCATTTCAGTTTTGTTCATTTCACTTCAAAGCTTCCCTCACTATTTTGATAAATTGAATGATGTTTTGTCAGTTCTTATTTTTAAAAGTTTTTTAAAATTTGTAGGTGAACTATCAGGCAAAGAACTTAGAACTAAAGTGCATGTACAAGCCAAGATTAGCAATTCTAAAACCCGACTCTTGATCCTATTTACTCTACTTGTGACAAGGCTCCAGTGGTGTCTCTTCCCAGTTTTCTGTCTAGAAACTAGGAGTACAAACTTTCTTCTTATAATTCACAATTCATTCAATTTATTTCTGTCTCCACCCCACTCCCACCCCCATCTCATTTCCCCTCTTTGTAGTGATCAAAAAGAATTATTCATTCAAGTAGAGATTAAAGGACATTTTTCAGAAGAGAGATTGAAAGTAAAATTTACAGTGTTAAAAATTATAGTGGGGGGCAACTAGGTGGTGCAATGGATAGAGCATGGTCCCTGGAGTCAGGGGGATCTCAATTCAAATCCAGCATCAGACACTTAATCCCTCTGCTTTGCAAAAAAAAATTACAGTGAGATCACTGCTTTCAGGCTCTGAAATCTCTACTCCTCCAACACTTTTTTTACATATTGTTCTACTCTATGTCCCAAAGACAGAACTGATGGTGTCTGACTACAGATTGAAAGATCCTTTCTTTAACTTGATTTTTCTTGAAGTTTCTATTTTTTTGGGGGAAAGGGGGCTATGTTTCCTTTTACAACATGAGTATTGAGATATTTTTTTTCATTACTACACGTTTGTAACCTATATCAAATAACTTGCTCTCTCAATGAGGGCTTGAGTGGAAGGGAGGAAGAGAAGTCAGAACTCAAGATTTGAAAAGTGAATGTTGAAACTTGCTTTTGCATGTGACTGAGGAAAAAGTAAAGAAAAGAATATACAAAGAAAAAGAATATTATTTTGAGAGGTTTCTACTAGCTTCACCAGACTGGGTCCATGGCAAAACAAAAGATAAGATCCAACTTTCTCAGAGATAAGTTGATCCCAAAGTCATAATGTTAGAGAAGTACAAGGATTTTCAGTCTCAAAGAATAGGAGATGGAGTGAACTTTCTTAGTTTCCACAATTAGCTGCTTAAAGAAAGACTGTTTCTTGGACATGTAAACACCCTCCATGGAAAATCCCTGCATGAGTCCTTGTTAATTATCTTCTTTGCCCTCTATTTCTCCTGGTATTGCTATTCTATTCCTTGCACTTTGGAGAGAGAGACAGAGAGACAGAGACAGAGAAAGCCAGAGAGACAGAGTTAGACAGAGAGACTGAGACAAAGAAAAACTAAAACAGAGACAGACAGAGAGAGAGAGAGAGGTGGGGGGGGAGAGAGACCAAGAGACAGAAAGAAACAGAGACAGAGACAGAGAGAAAACAGAGACAGACAAAGAGAAAGACAGACAGGGACAGAGAGACACAGAAAGAGAGACAGAGAAATAGGGAAAGAGACAAAGATTCATTGACAGAGAGAGAGAGAAGGGAGGGAGGGAGAAAGAAGAAGGGAGAGAGTGAGAAAGACAGGAAGAGATTATTTTAAAAAGTACCTCCAAGTTCTGTGACACTGTAACTTCCTTTTCTAATGACCTTTTGTTATCTATCTAAATTAATTAATGTCTGAGTATGCAAGATCTTCTGAATACTTGTCATCAAACAAGGAAAGGCAATCTACTGTTCTCCCAGTCTATCATCAAATAGGTGGCTAACTAAGAACACAAGGTCTCTTCTCTGGAAGTATTCCACTATTTACCTACCTGACAGAATCAGAATGGTGTTGGACTGGGAATGCAAGGCATCTCTCCCTTTTTGTTCTTAGAATAGTCTAGGAGTAATAGTCTTTGTTTTAATTATTTTAACCCTGAGAGGGTTTCACTTGAAATATTAACTCTTTTTTGCAAGTCAATGGAGTTAAGTGACTTGCCCAAGGCCACACAACTAGGTAATTATTAAGTTTTTGAGGCTGGATTTGAGTTCAGGTAGTCCTGACTCCAGGGTCGGTGCTCTATCCACTGCACCACCTAGCCACCCTGGAAAATTAACTCTTAAGAGGGAACATTCCACTCAATCCTCCTCTTTTATTGTATGTATAATATATATATATATATATATATATATATATATATATATATATATATATATCACACTCTCCTTGTTACCCTCTACCCTCTCAGTTTTGATTCTCTCTCTCTCTTCCTGTTCACTTGGGACCCATTTTCTTCTTGGAGCCCTGACTAAACAACCCATACACACATATCATAGACACAATGGAGGACGATGAACTTGTTCAGATTCTCTCTTTTCCCCTGACACATTCAATATCTTTTTGTACCTGCAAAGTTCATTCCAATCTCCAATTCAGATGACTTTTTGAGATCTCCTCTCCTGTTAAAGGAAATTCTTTTTTTTTCTTAAAGATTTTATTTATTTTGATTTTTACAATTTCCCACAATCTTACTTCCCTCCCCCCACCACCCCACAAAAAAGCAATTTGTCAGTCTTTACTTTGTTTCCATCTTGTACATTGATCCAAATTGACTGTGATTAGAGAGAAATCATATCCTTAAGGAAGAAACAAAATATATGAGACAAGATCAGACAATAAGATATCAGTTTTTTTTTCTAAATTAAAGGGAATAGTCCTTGAACTTGGTTCAAACTGCACGATTCTTTATGTGGATACAGATGATATTCCCCATTGCAGACAGGCCCAAATTGTCCGTGATTGTTGCACTGATGGAATGAGCAAGTCCATCAAGGTTGATCATCACCCCCATGTTGCTGTTAGGGTGTACACTCATTATCTGTTTCTGCTCATTTCGCTCAGCATCAGTTCATGCAAATCCCTCCAATTCCATGAATTCCCATCCCTCCCAGTTTCAAATAGAACAATGGTGTTCCATGACATACATATACCACAGTTTGCTAAGCTATTCCCCAATTGAAGGGTATTTATTTGATTTCCAATTCTTTGCCACCACAAACAGGGCTGCTAGGAATATTTTTGTACAAGATATGTTTATACTTTTTTCATCATCTCTTCAGGGTATAGACCCAGTAGTGTTATTGCTGGATCAATGGGTATGCACATTTTTGTTGCCCTTTTGGGCATAGTTCCAAATTTCTCTCTAGAGAGGTTGGATGAGTTCACAGATCTGACAGTGTAATAGTGTCCCAGATTTCCCACAACCCTGCCAACAATGTTCATAATATTTTCTAGTAATATTGACCAGTCTGAGAGGTGTGAGGTGGTACCTGTGTGAAGCTTTAATTTACATTTCTCTAATGAACAATGATTTATAGCACTTTTTCGTATGACTATGGATTGCTTTGATCTCCTCATCTGTAAATTGCCTTTGCATATTCTTTGACCATTTGTCAACTGGGGAATGGCTTTTTTTCTTAATATTTATTTATTTGTTTGTTTGTTTGTTTGTTTTTATTAAAAATATTATTTGATTTTTACAATCCCCCCCCAATCTTACTTCCCCCCTACCACTGAAAGCAATCTGTCCATCTTTACTTTGTTTCCATGTTGTACATTGATCCAAATTGGGTGTGATGAGTCAGAAATCATATCCTTATAGAAGAGCCACGAAATCTAAGAGGTAACAAGATCAGACAATAAGATATGTGGTTTTTTTCTAAATTAAAGGGAAGAGTCCTTGAAATTTGTTCGAACTTCACATTTCCTTATCTCAATATGAACAGCTTTTTTAAAAATATAACTCAGTGCTCTCTATATTTTAGGAATGAGTCCGTTGTCAGAAACAATAGTTGTGAAGATTGTTTCCCGTTTACTACATTTCTTTTGATCATGGTTACAGTGGTTTTATCTGTGCAAAAGCTTTTTAATTTAATATAATTGAAATCATCTAGTTCGTTTTTATTGATGTTCTCCATTTCTTCCTTAATCACAAACTGCTCCCCTTTCCATAGATCTGACAGGTTAAACTAGTCCTTGATTTTCTAATTTGCTTATAGTATTGTTTTTTATGTCTAAGTCCTGTAACCATTTGGACCTTATCTTGGTAAAGGGTGTTATAAGTTTTTCCATACTAACTTCCAATTTTCCCAGCAGAATTTCTCAAAGAGAGTGTTTTCATCCCAAATGATGGACTCTTTGGGTTTATCAAACAGCAGATTACTACAATCATTCCCTGCTAATAGACCTAGTCTATTCCACTGGTCCACCACTCTGCCAAGACCAGACAGTTTTGATGACTGATGCTTTATAATATAATTTTAGATAGGGTAGGGCTAAGCCCCCTTCTTTTTGCACTTTTTTTTCATTACATCCCTGAAAATTCTTAACTTTATTTCTGCATATGAATTTACTTACAAGTTTTTTCTAACTCATTAAAGTAATTTATTTGGAATTTTAATTGGTAGGACACTAAAGAGGTAGTTTGGTTTTGGTAGAGTTGTCATTTTTATTATATAAGCTCTACTTATCCATGAGAAGTTGATATTTGCCCAGTTATGTAAATATGATTTAATTTGTTTGAGAAGTGTTTTATAATTGTTTTCAAAAAGTTTCTGAGTCTGTCTGGGCAAATAGACTCCTAGGTATTTTATACTGTCTGAGGTTACTTTGAATTGGATTTCTCTTTCCAGTTCTTCTGATGTATCTTGCTAGTCATATATAGAAAATTTGAGGATTTATGAGGGTTCATTTTATATCCTGCAACATTACTAAAATTGCTTAGTATTTCCAGTAGTTTTTTGGATGATTTCTTGGAATTCTCTAGGTATACCATCATGTCATCTGAAAAGAGTGAGAGTTTTGGCTCTTCCTTTCCAATTCTAATTCCTTCAATTTCTTTTTCTTCTCTAATTGCTGAAGTTAATATTTCTCATATGATGTTGAATAGTATTGGTGATAAAGGGCATCCTTGTTTTACCCTGTATCTTACTGGGAATGTCTCTAGCCTCTCCCCATTAAATATAATGCTTGTTGATGGTTTCAGATAGATATTATTCCTACATTGTCTAGTGTTTTAGTAGGAATGGGTGCTGTATTTTGTCAAAAGTTTTTCTCCATCTATTGATATGATCATATAATTTCTGATGGGTTTGTTGTTGATATAATTGATTATACTAACAGTTTTCCTAATATTGAACCAACCCTGCATTCCTGGGATAAATCCTACTTGATCATCATGTATTATTTCAGTGATAACTTGTTGTAATCATTTTGCTAAGATTTTATTTAAGATTTTTGCATCTAGATTCATGAGGGAGACAGGACTTTAATTTTCTTCCTCTGTTTTAACTATTACTGGTTTAGGTATCAGCAGCATATTGGTTTCACAGAAAGAGTTAGGCAGAGTTCCTTCTTCCCCTATTTTTCCACAGATTTTATATAGAAGTGGAACCAATTGTTCCATAATGTTTGGTAAAATTCACTTGTGAATTCATCAGGCCCTCGAGATTTTCTCTTAGGGAGTTCAATGATGGCGAGTTGAATTCCTTTTTCTGAGATAGGGTTGTTTAGGTATTTAATGTCTGATTCATTTAATCTGGGCAATTTATATTTTTTGTTAATATTCATCTATTTCACTTAGATTGTCAAATTTATTGGCATAGAGTTGGTCAAAACAATCTTGAATTACTAATTTAATTTCCTCCTCATTGGTAGTGAGTTCACCTTTTCATTTTTGATACTAGCAATTTGGTTTTCTTCTTTCATTTTTTTTATCAAAGTGACCCGAGGTTTACCAATTTTATTTTTTTTCCATAAAACCAACTATTGGTTTTATTTATTAATGCAATAGTTCTTTTGCTTTTTTTTTATTAATTTATCCTTTAACTTTTAGAATTTCTAGTATGGTGTTTAAATGGGGATTTTTAATTTTTCTTTCTCTATTTTTTTTAGTTGCATATTTAGTTCATTGATGTCTTCTTTCTCTAATTTATTCATATAGACAATTAAAGATATAATATACCCCATGACAGTTGTTTTGAATGAATCCCATAGATTTTGGAATGTTTTTTCATTATTGTCATTATCTAGGATAAAATGATTAATTTTTTCTATAATTTGTTTTTTGGTCCACTCATCCTTTTAAATGAGGATATTCTATTTCCAACTGGTTCTGGGTCTACATCTCCTTGGCCCAATAGTGCATATGACTTCTATTGCATTGTAATCTGAGAAAGACTTATTCACTATTTCTGCCTTTCTGTAGTTGATCATTGGGTTTTTATGTCCTAGTACATGGTCAGTTTTTGTATAAGTGCTATGTACTGCAGAGAAAAAAGTATATCCCTTTCTATCCCCATTCAATTTCCTCCATAATACTAACATATCTAGTTTTTCTAACAATCTATCTACCTCCTTAACTTCTTTCTTGCTTACTTAATGATTCAGTTTATGTAGATCTGAGAGCAGGAGGTTGAGGTCTCCCACTAGTAGAGTTTTGCTATCTATGTCTCTCTGTTGTTCTTTCAGCTTCTCTAAGAATTTGGATGCTATCCCATTGGTTGCATATATATTCAATATTGAAATCGCTTTATTGTTTATGGTATCTTTTAGGAAAATATAGTTTCCTTCCTTATCTCCTTTAATGATATCTAGTTTTGCAGCTTCTTTGTCTGAGATAAGGATTGCTACCCTTTCTTTTTTCACTTCAGCTGAAGCAAAATATATTTTGCTCCAAACTTTTACCTTTACTCTATATAACTCCCTCTGCTTCAAATGAGTTCCTTATAAGCAGCATATTGTAGAATTCTGGTTTGTAATCCACTCTGCTATTCACTTACATTTTAAGGGAGAGTATATTCCATTCACATTCAAAGTCATAATCAGTAACTCTTTATTGCCCTCCATGCTATCTTTCCTCTGTTCATATTTTTCTCCTCTTTCCCCCTTTATCCATAATCCCCAGTATTTTTTCTGAATACCACCACCTTCAGTGTGTTTGCCGTCCTATATCACCCCCTCCCTTTTCTTTCCCCCTTTCCCCTTTTCCCCTTTTCCCTTCCCTTCCTTTTGTTATTTCCCCTTTTCTCCACCTCCCTGTCTCAGTCCCCTCTCCCCCTTTCTCCTTTAAATACTTTAAAGTTAAGATTTCTTTAAGTTAACTGAGTTTGTGTGAAAGTTAACCTTAAGCCAAGTATGATGAGAGGAAGAATAAGATGTTCCTCATCTCCTCCCCTCTTCTCCCATTACCATATGTCTGTTGTACCTCTTAATGTAATGGGATTTTTCCCCATTTAATCCCCTCCCTCGTTCCATATCCTTTCTCTTCTTCTTTTTCAGGAGGAAGCATTTTTAAATCATTCTGTCTGAGTCATAACAATTCTGAATGTGTGTCCCTTCTAGTTCAGTATATTCTATTGAATAGAGTCAAAATTCCTGATAATTATTAGAGTCTTCCTCCCAAGTGGGATTAAAGCCAGTTACATCCTATTTGATAGCAGTCTCATGGATAGGTCATGAGTGTCCATCATTTCTGGCTAGGTATATTCTCTCTGTTGTTAGAGTTATAATGTTTTTTTCTTCAGGGATATAGCCAGTTTCATCTTATTGGACATCAGTTTGTGGTTTACCATCCCCCCCCCTTTTTTTACATTTTCATATGCCTCCTGCACCTCCTGTTTGATATCCAAATTTTCTTTTTAACTCTGGTCTTTTTATCAGGAATTTTTTGGAATTCTTCCATTTTGTTAAATGTTTATCTTTTCCCCTGCTAATGAAGGCTCAGCTTTGCAGGCTAGTGGATTCTTGACTGCATTCCAAGCTTCCTTGCTCTTCAGAATATCTTGTTCTCGGTCCTTCGATCCCTTAATGCTGAGCCAGGTCTTGGCTCCTTAGTATTTAAATTGTTTCTTTCTGGCTACTTGCAAGATTTTCTCTTTTATCTGATAGTTCTGGAATTTGGCCACAACATTCCTTGGTGTTTTCATTTTAGGATCCCTTTCCAGAGGGGACTGATGTATTCTTTCAATAATAATCTTTCCCTTTGATTCCATGATATCAAGGCAATTATCCATCACTAAAGTCTGTAATATTAAGTCTAGGTTTTTTTTTTTTCTCTTCAGTGTTTTCAGGAAGACCAATAATTCTCAGATTGTCACTCCTCTATCTATTCTTGAGGTCAGTGGTTTTGCTGATGAGGTATTTTACATTTTCTTCTATTTGTTTTTCTCTTTTTTTGGTTTTATTTAACAGGCTCTTGCTGTCTCATGAAGTCATTAGCGTCTGCAGACTCCATTCTGTTTTTAGAGAGTAATTTTCTTCATTTACTTTTTTGCAGCTCTTTTCCCAATTGATCAATTCTATTTTTGAAAGAGCTTTCCAATTTGACCAATTGAGGTTTCGACAGAATTATTTTCTTTTTTTATTTGTCCTATTATTTTTTCCAATGATATGTTTTCTTGTTGCAAGGTGTTAATCTTCTCTTGGGCTTCTTTCCCAGATTTTACAACTGATTTTTAAACTCCTTCCTTATTTCTCCCAGGAAATCTTTCTGTGCTGGAAAATAGATCATATTGTCCCCAGAGGTTCTAGGTCTCTCTGAGTTAGGGTCTTTTCCTTCCAAGAATTTTTCTATGGGCTCACCTTTCCGCCGACCTTTCTTCATTTTGCTAAGAGCTTGAGTTGTGGAGGGACTGGTTCACAGATGTTTGGTGCTGGGATCCCTAGAGGCTTTACTCAAGGAGTGTAATTATCTCCATCTGGCCAGTAGGGTTATGTTGCTTTCTCTAGAGTCTCTGTGGCCTTGATTGAGGCCCTCTCCCTTGGCCTAGAGCGAGTGATTGAAGCTATTAAACACTTTTGTCTTCAATCAGTGTGGGACTATACCCTGGGGTGAGGTCATCACTCTCCCCATTGTCAGCTGGGGTAGTAAACTGCTGCTCACAGGCCTGTGCCTGGGGCAGAAGGTCTGTGATTGTGTTCTGAGAAGAGGCTTCACCTGTACTGGAGGCGTGGACTCAGACTTTCTCCAGACCAGAGGAGCCCAGGGGTGATAGCCACAGCTCTCCTGCACTGGAACTCTCCCCCCAGGCCTGTCAGCGAAATCCAGACAGTCAGCACCCACACCAGTGCCTCTGCTCCCTAGTTGACCCAAGTCCCCACGGTTGACCAGACTCTAGCCCTGCTGCGGATCAAGAAGGTCTGTTTCTCAAACCCTCAGGTTTCCAGGCTCCAATCCTGCCACTAATCAGGCTGATGCCCAGCCCATCTGCCCTCTGTGCCTGGATTGAGAAAGACAAATCCTGAAGTAGATGTTCTTTCTCCTTTCATATATATGAGAAAAGATAAGGAGATTTTAGAACTTTGCCTGTCTTCTCTCAGCTGTCTTGGTCGGAAGTGTAAAGGAACTTCTTCACACAACATTTTATCAGACAGATTCATATTTTCATCATCATCATATCATAAAATTCTAAAGCTTTTCAAATCCACATTTTGCCTTACCCACTGTCACACTGATATACATACTTTACTTTAACAAAAATACACCTTCCATAATTGTTCACTTCACAAGTGAATATGTTGAAAATTATCAGGTTAACTTGAGCTTATAGCATTTACATTAGATGACCATCTTTTACAAAGGATGTACAGCAAGGGACATACAAATAGCCTTAATTTCTTGCTCTTCATTAAGATAATAAGTCAAGTATCCTTAACCAAAATAAATTCTACTTTCTTCCCAAAATATTTCTTAACTAAACTATAGGTGATTCTTCTCCTGATATACTCAACTGACTTACATTCCCTTCTCCAAGATAGAACTTGAAACGCTACTGCACAGAAGTTTATTTTGAGATTATATAAACCTTCTTTATTCTTCTTACCTAAATATACTTTCCTAGCACAAAACAAAATAAAATCGAAGAAACTTAATTCTTCTCCAAATATATAGCTAACAGCAGGGGTTAAAACAATTATCCTGGCCTATCTAGCTATTAAACTCCACTTGACCTAAAATTTCTATATCAGATTGACTTTTAGTAATTTACTATAAAGATCTAGGACATCATAGGGAAAATTCCTTTTTAGATTTTAATTATGAGTGTCAGTTTCCAGGCAGAGGTCATGTTGATAGTCAAATGCCTTAAGTCAAATTTTTGATTTATCTGGTGAGACATTAATTCAATGTCACATTTGGGGAAGGTCAAGTCAAAAGGATCTATCCTCAGGCTGCACTCAAAAGTCGCCCCCTTTGGCTTTTTCTCCCAATACACCTGTATAGGGTCCAAACCTCCTTCAGGCTTCCAGACTTCAAGAGAGCATTGACTCAACAGCACTTCCTTGACTGATCATACCTGAGGTCAGACACAAAACAAAAGCCAATTAAATGCCCATGATCTAAACTATTAATTCCATCTAATCAGATCTCCAAGTGAATCTAAGGACTAATGCTAATTCTAATCTGGGGGGGGTGTCAAAATCAATCAGTC